>NC_057804.1:42695044-42995044 GCF_018294505.1 Triticum aestivum
GCTTAAATAGTCTTGATCGCGTGGGTGTGAGATTGCTGAGTCCCTGTGGCTCACAGATACTACAACTCCAGATGCAGGTCCAGGTGAGTCCGCTCCAGGTGACGAGTACGAGCTCAAGTGGGAGTTCGACGAGGACTCTCAGCGATACTATGTTTCTTTTCCGGATGATCAGTAGTGGTGCCTAGTTGGGGTTATCGATTCAGGACCTTGTCGCATGTTGGGGGTCTTTTCTATTTTGGCGCCGTAGTCGGGCCATGAGTGCTTGTTTGATGGATGTTATTTATGTACTCTGATGTGACGTGGCGAGTGTAAGCCAACTATGTTATCTCCCCCTTTTACTATATATTACATGGGATGTTGTAATGATTGCCTGACTTGCGACATTGCTTTCAATGCGGTTATGCCTCTAAGTCGTGCCTCGACACGTGGGAGTTATAGCCGCATCGAGGGCGTTACACCAAGTCCTCTGGATGTCTTCTGGTCCAAGAAAAATCATCGCGAAAGTTTCATTCCGTTTGGACTCTGTTTGATATTCCTTTTCTGCGAAACTCTTAAACAGGGAAAAAACAGGAACTGGCAGTGGGCTCTAGGTTAATAGGTTAGTCCCAGAAATAATATAAAATAGCATATTAATGCATATAAAACATCCAAAACAGATAATATAATAGCATGGAACAATAAAAAATTATAGATACGTTGGAGACGTATCAGGCTACTACACACATGACATTTCCACACACCAAAGTAAACTATATATTACATGCATGATTAACTAGGATAAATGATAATCTGATCATCATCTACTTCTTGTGACGCTTGCTCTGCTTGTGGCTCGATCCGGCCTTGTCGATTTGGGTAACGAGGCACTTCCTCATGTCAATGATCCGCCTGTGCATCTCGTAGCATGTGTACACGCTCTTGGCCGCGAACCTGAGGTGAGGTTCATCCAGTTGCCGCATCCAGGCCCCATGCCAGGATACGGGACATGTTCTTTTGGCATCCTGCTTCATCTTTTCGTAGTATGGGTCGATGATGGCCGAGGCGAGTTCAACCATGGAGTCCTTCTTCGTGCTGCCCCAGACCCTGTAGTGCTCACACATGTCGACAAGGTTCTTGCAGGACAAGCCTGTAACCCTGAGCGCTTTTACATCATCGGTGGTTTCCATCGTAGCGAACTTGTGGTTGGCGCTATTCACAAACCTAGCAAAACAGTCGGAAGGCTCTGTGGCCATGCAGTAGTGGTAGATGAGGACATGGCGCACACACAACTGGGCAACGACAACCTTCTGATCTGTGTTGGGACGACCGACTGAGTACTGGAGGTCGATGCCGACCACCTTGTACTTGTCTCGAGCAAGCAAATGGTCAATTGTGTTGATGTAGTCATCCACCAAGGCCGGGTCGATGGTATACACCACCAAGAGATCTGTCTCCCTCGCGTGGATCTCCACTTTATGCTCACCGAACTCCATTGGAGCGCCGCTAGACATCCCAACTCTATGTGTCGTCGTGGGTGTGCTTGTTGTGTTGTGGGGCGCGATCGAAAGGTTGAAGAGACTAAGGTTATAATGGCCGCGGGAATTAAAGGGGAAGCCGGATGGCCTGGAATATTGGCATGCTCTGATGGCAGTTCTAATTTGCAGCGCATAACTCCATCGTGTCGCATGTAACTGCATCGCGTGGCAATGCACGCGCAATCGCATGCATATGGGGCCCCCGACATGATCGTGCGCAGGCCCAACCGCTAGTAGAGCGCACACGGAGGGACGCGGGCAGAGCACTCCGCGGTCGCCTCAACGGCGAGCAACCATATATATGCATATAGTAGTTGAACACACAAGGAAAAGCTGTCCACAAGCCAAGCACGCCGACGGATGCGAGCGGAGCGCGCCGTGGCGCCTAACGGCAAGCACAGCATGCTGCAGCGCCTAATGGCAAGCAGAGCTTGCCGAGGGACGCGAGTAGAGGCCTACATAGTGATACGTGGCAAATAATACGAACTGTGCGAGGGATGCCGGAGACAACAAGCACGAATTAGATTAGAGTTGCGTGTGCGATACATGGCATACAGTTGATCCATCCGAGCTGTTTGTGATGGAATAAGTCGTGTGTGTTGTGGGCAAACGCTTGCTGGTATATAACCTTAAATTTAACCAACAAAATATCAATGCATGTTATAAGAATTATATAACTAGAAACTATGTTCAAATACGAATCCAATGATACAATCTTTGGCGACATTCATTTGTATTTTATTAGTTAAATCCTACTTATAAACTAGGACGGGGGTATAGTACATAATTAAATCACAAAAGTTTTTTTATTAATCATATGTGTATGTGTCCTTTCGTCCTCCTCTCGCACGTCTTGTCACTCCGCTACCGCAGACGGCTTTCGAGCACAAGCTTGAGCAGCGCGTGGGGGCGTTCTTTTGGCCAAATAGTGGCGAGCCCATTCCCACGCAACCGTGCTGGTTCCCACGCAAGCTTCCTGCCCGACTCGGTGAAATCCCCCAAAATCCCAATGCTTCCCAGCCTACTATATAAACCCTCACGGCCGGCGAGTCCTGCGTCGCATTTTCCCCTCCCTCCCTATAGCTTATCTCGCCTGCTTCTTCCACAATCATCGTCGCTCAGCCACTTCGCCGTCATCAGAGGATAGCTCCAGCTAGGAGGCTACACCCCGGCGGCGGCGCATTCCCTGACGTAGTGTAGTGCATGTGGCGTCCCTGATGGGTGTGCGCGGAGCACCCACCACACGCTCCGCCGCCGCTGCCCGTCAGCAGCTGTTACCGGCCGCCATTGCCGCCACACCGCCATCGAAAGCTAGGGCCATCGTCCGCTCCGCCACCACGGCCCAAAGGCGGGAGGTGGCCGTCGTGGCCGCCATCCCACTGCAGACCACCGTGGCCATCACCCGCTCCGCCACCGCGACCCGAAGGTGGGAGGTGGTGGTCGTGGCCGCCACCCCATCCTCGGCCGCCGTGGCTGCCAGCCACCGTCGACCGCCGGGATCATCACCCGCTCTGCCACTGCCGCCTGAAGGAGGGAGGCGGAGGTGAAGGCCCGCACGTGCGTTAGCGACCTTGCGTGGTACATCGAGTTCCCGCGGGAGGAGGAGCGCCTCGTCGAGCATGCAAAGAGCCTTACCGCAGCCGTGGTCGCAGCACATGCCAATGCAGAGGCGAGGAATCAAGAGATCTACGAGCAGTCCGACCGCTTTGAGAGGTGTCATCTAGAGTGGCAGAGGACGTTCGAGGTGAGCGTCGCTGAAGGTGGAGCAGCGGCAGGCACCATATTGCAGTTGTCCAGCTCGTCGGTAGGCTCCTCCTCCTCTTCCTCTTACTGAGTGCGCTCAGCAGAGGAGAGGCTACCGGAAGTAGTACAAAGCCCCTCCATAGTAGTAGTAGTATTTAGGGGCCATTTTGTTCGGTTCATCTGACTATAGATACGGTGAAACTATACAACATACTTAAAATTAGCTAGTATATATAGTTGAACTAGCTATTTCAGTACGTGGTTGGCAACAATTGGGGAAAAGTTTGGTCGGTTCAGCTGTCGAGTTGAACTGTTTGTATAAATTAAGAATGACTACTTAATCTATGAATGAAATCTATGCTTAATTACTGAATTTTAGTTGCAAAAATTAGATAGTGCTAGTGATTTTTAGGTGCGTATTTTACAAATCACAGTGTTACAAGGATTGACGAATGGCAATGTTACTAGATCAACAAATGTCAATCTTTCTAGTTTGACAAAATGGCAATATACCTAATATGGCAGATGCAAATCTTACCAAATTGTCTATACGTGGTTGCACACAGGTCATCCAAAAAAACTGTTTGCGTTGAAGGGATGTACAAATCCTGCTTGCCAAATTTTCTCTTGGCTTAGCGCCGAAGTATCGCTTTGCATACCTTATTCAATCTAAACTGTTTGCATTGAAGAGATGCACAAATCCCGCACCGCGAATTTTCCCTTGGCTAACTGCGGGAAGACCATAGCTCTCACTTTGCATACATGTGTCCTATATAAAACATTTGCGATGAAGAGCTGCACAAATCCTGCTCAGCACATTTTCCCTTGGCTTACTGGGGAAGCTGTTGGTTTACATACGGGTGTTCTATCTAAAACATTTGCAATGTTAGAGTGGCATCTATTTACTTCAAAATGCCTTTGTTGGCTGTTATTCGAGTGTGCCTTCTCTCAAAATGGACACGAAAAACACCACAACATGTCGGGTGCCATTCCATGATAGCATGCCAAGTTTCATGAATTTCAAATGAGTTTTGGATTTACTAGAATTTAAAAACAAAGTATCTCAACGTTTTGCCGGCAATCAACAGTGCCCTGGTGTTTGAAATTCATTCCCATTTCTTGCATGGGACCTAAGCATGCACCCCAAGGACACATATTTGTTTTTTCAACCAATTTATATGCACTGGAGCATGTGCATGTATTTCAAATTTGAATTATGCACATAAAATGCCTAGAAAACCCAGATAATGTATAAAAATGTCCAAACGCACCCGGAAAATTTCCAAAATTTAACACAACACTCCTGTTGTTCTATGTTGACACTAGAAATTTTTTGAAATCAATACGAGGCAACGAATATCGTTTCGTCCCCAAAGGTGGCATGTTCCCTGGCGAAACCATCAGGCTTGTTGTGAGAAGCTCTGGTTTGTGAGAAGCTTATACCCAAACCTGCCCCAAATGGGACAAAATTTTTACCACGGCATGTTGATGCCGCTCCATAATAGCATGCCAAGTTTCATGAATTTCAGATGAGTTTTGGATTTACTAGAATTTAAAAACCAAGTATCTCAATGTTTGCAGCCGAGTGACGGTGGCAGCGTGTTTGACATTCATTCCCATTTCTTGCATGGGACCTAAGCATGCAACCAAGGACATAGATTTGAATTTTCAACCAATTTATATGCATTAGAGCATGTCCCTGTAGTTCAAATTTGAATTATGCACATAAATGCATCGAAAACTCAATTAATGTACAAAATTGTCCAAACGAACCCCAAAAAATTCCAAAAATTTAACACAACACTCCTGTTGTTTTATGTTGACACTAGAGAAAAAATTAAAATCGAGAAGAGGCAATGGATATTGTTTCATCCAGAAAGGTGAAATGTTCCCTACTGAAACCATCAGGCTTGTTGTGAGAAGCTCTGGTTTGTGAGAACCTTATACCCAAACCTGCCCCAAATGGGACAAAAAATTTACCATGGCATGTTGATGCCGCTCCATGATAGCATGCCAAGTTTCATGAATTTCAGACGAGTTTTGGATTTACTAGAATTTAAAAACCAGGTATCTCAATGTTTGCAGCCGAGTGACGGTGGCAGGGTGTTTGACATTCATTCCCATTTCTTGCATGGGACCTAAGCATGCAACCAAGGACACATATTTGAATTTTCAACCAATTTATATGCATTAGAGCATGTGTCTGTAGTTCAAATTTGAATTATGCACATAAATGCATTGAAAACTCAATTAATGTATAAAACTATCCAAACGAACCCCGAAAAATTCCAAAATTTAACACAACACTCCTGTTGTTCTATGTGGCACTAGAGAAAAAGTTGAAATCAAGAGGAGGCAATGGATATCGTTTCATCCAACGTTCCCTACCGTAACCACGAGGCTTGTTGCGAGAAGCTCTGGTTTGTGAGAAGCTTATATCCCAACCTGCCCCAAAGGGGACAATATTTTACCACTGCATGTTGATGCCTTTCCATGTTAGCATGTCAAGTTTCATGAATTTCAGACGAGTTTTTGGTTTACTAGAATTTTAAAACCATATATCTCAATGTTAGCGGCCGAGCGACGGTGGCAAAGGTGTTTGACATTCATTCACATTTCTTGCTTGGGACCTAAGGTTGCAACCAAGGACACACATTTGATTTTTCAACCCGTTTATATGCACTGGAATGCACATGAATTATGCACATGAATGCATAAAAACCTCAGTTAATGTATAAAAATGTCCAAGCGAACCCCAAAAATCCCAAAAATTGCACAACACTCCTGTTGTTCTATGTTGACATGAGAAAAAAATTGAAAGTAAGAAGAGGCAACAAATATCATTTCATCCCCCAAGGTGCACGTTCCCTACCTAAACCATCAGGCTTGTTGTGAGAGAATCTCTGGTTTGCGAGAAGCTTATACCATAACCTGTCCCAAATGGGACAATATTGTTTTACCCTAGCATGTTGATGTTGTTCCATGATAGCATGCCAAGGTTCATGAATTTCAGACGAGTTTTGTATTTAATAGAATTACAAAGCAAGCACCTCAACGTTTGCCGGAGAGCCATGGTGCCGTGGTGTTTGAAATTCATCCCATTTCTTGAATGGGACATAAGCATCAACCCATGGACACATATATCATTTTACAACCCTTTTTGGTGCACCGGAGCATGTGCATGTAGTTTAATTTTGAATTGTGCACCTGAAATGCCTAGAAAACCAAGTTAGTGTATAAAAATGTCCAAGCGAACCTTGAATAATTCCAATTTTTTGACGACACACCTATAGTTGCATGTTCACTGCAGATAAAAGTTCTAGCAATTCAGACACCATCCTTTACAGCTGTGACCCCATTATGTAATTCAAATCAAGACGAAAAATCAAGTAGATCGCACACAGTTTTTATCACCAATCGTGTGAGATGGAATACAAAATATCCTGGAGTACCGTCGGTGTATAGTACGCATATGGCTTACGCGAGAAGGTGCATCGGCTACAGTCCATAGCCGACGTGTCAAGCACACTAGCTCGCTCCCCAAATATCATTTCACTGTTCAGTCGTCGCCGGTGAAAGATGGGGACGTGGAACCGCTTCGTGAGGGCAACTTCGGCGGCCCACTCCGGCGAGAGCGCGGCCGCAGCCGCCAGGCGCGTGCTAACAAGCTTCACGAGTGCGGCCTGCAATCTGTGACCGAGCGGACAAGGCAGCCCAAACGACCGCTGTTGCTTCTCAGGTGGCGGCACCAACATCTGCCTCAGGGATAGCAACTGGCGAGAGTGGCACAACAACTGTATGTTCTGCAACGGCGTCCTTAGCCCTGCTGGAGGCCGCCCACGACCATGTCAAGGCCACCCACGCCCAGCTCAGGGCGGTCACCACACAAATCGAACAAAACTTCTCCGACAAGGTCGGCAACCCACGACTGAAGACTTAGCAATCGTCGAGAGCGTTCGAGCAGGCGTCCGTTCCTGTGCGGCATACCTTGCCATGACGGAACCCGCCCAAGCCAAGATCACGGCTGCACACGCCAAGCTCGTGGTGGTCTATTCCAAAGATATGGCGGATGCGGATGGCGAGATGCTTGCCGAGTATGGTGCATTGGATGCCATGGAGCCCCTTCCCCAGGAGATCATCGGGCACGAGCTGGACATGGAGGAGGCGGCGGAGATCGACGAGCACCAGACATAGTTGTACTCTTTGTTTTGTTTAATTAAGAGAGCCGGTCTTTAATTTGTTAGAGTAACGTTTACGTCAGCTAGCTCTATTTAATTGCTGAAATTGCTTGATTAAGAAGTGTGGGTGTGCTGTAGTCTCCTTTATGTACGCAAATTATGCAATGATGTGGATGACCACTGTAACTAGGGAAATTCGAACCAAATTTTTTGACGTTCAAACTCATCACACACGGGTTAAGCTATCTGAATCATTTGTGATGTTCACATATCATACACAGTGCTGAATAAGGGACCGTGTCTGATGACACTTTGTGTGCCAAGTTTTTCACTGAACTGATTCAAATTTTTTGGCTTCTGCGGAAATATCTACCTCCCCGCCCCTCCCCCTTACCAAAAGCCACATTTCCCCTATTTCCGCCTTCCTTTCCAAGTTGGAATCTTCACTCCTTGCTTGCAGCGCTGCCTCCTCGCCGGTGACCCTCCTTCACGCTACTCGACCTCGTCTATCCAGGCAGGTAATCCACACCCGACTCCCACCCTCCTCCTCCTTCCAAATCCCACATGCCCTGACCGCCGGCGCGACACCTTCCACCCAAATCATCGACCCCTCCACCAAATAAGCACTGCCCTAAGCCATGGTGCATGCAGTATAGCCAGGAGCTCAAGGAGCATTTGGCAGCGGAGAAGCAAATCACCGCCGCACGCGCGGATGAGATCACAATGGCTGCCATTCGTGCCGACCCCCAGATCTTGGAGGAGCACCTTGCCGTCGAGGCCACCATCGATGCCTCGTGCACCGACGCCGCGACGCGGTTGGCTGCTTTAAACCATAGTTCATAGCGTTTTCTCAAGGCCACCCTCTATGCCTTCGATGAAGACTATGAGGTGTTTTCTCAGCGTGCACGTGCTTACCTCAATTCGAGAGCCAGCAGGTTGGTGCCTGGAGTGGCTCAGCCAACTCACCACTACGACGAGGGCACCCATGATGCGGAGGCCTTGCCCTCTTCCATGTCCAAGGAGCCAATCGTCATCGATATCTCCGACAATGAGGAGTAGCTTGTCTTATTAGCTTACTATAAGGACCCATGTTCAGTTTGCTAGCTACTGCCTTTCCTTAACAAATTCTAGTGAATTGTGCTATCTACTTTTACCATGCAATATGTTGCTCTAGTGTATATGTTCTATATGTCGTGCAATGTGGTGCTCACTTATTAACTTTTTGGTTAATTAGTTGTCGTGTTCAGTTAACTATTTGGTTCAATTCTGCAAATGTGATGTTCAATTCTTCAGGGTGCAATTTTGTATTGTCTTCCATGTGAGAAATAAATCGATTTTTTCTTTACAAAATATATGAGAAACTAATACAATTGCTATATTTCCAAGTTGTTAAGCATGCTTGGTTTGGTTAACTGTCTTATCTTCTAGTATGTTATACATTGTGCAATGTGGCGCTTAGTTACGTTTGGTTCATTTGTTGTGGTGTTTAGTTAACTATTTGGTTCAATTCTGCAATGCGATGTTCAATTGTTGTGGGTGCATTCTGTTATTATATATCATGTGAGAAATAAATCGAATTTGGTTGTACTAAATACATGAGAAACAAATACAATTGCTATATCTCCAAGTTGTTAAGCATGCTTGGTTTGGTTAACTATCTGATCTTCTATTAGGAGTATGTTATATTGTGCAATGTGGTGCTCAGTCAATGTATGGTTCATTTGTTGTGGTGTTTAGTTAACTGCTTCATTCAATTCTGCAATGCGATGTCCAACTGTCATGGGTAGATTTTTGTATTGTTGTGCATGTGAGGAATAATTGAATTTGGCTGCACTTAATACATGAGAAACATATACAATTGCTATATTTCCTAGTTCTTAATCATGCTTGGTTTGGATAAATGGGTTTTCCATGTGGCTTGAATTAATCTGATGAATCTGCAATGTGCTTATTTTTCATCAACATATTTTACTAATAGCATGCGAACCCTCACTTAACTTGATCACTAACTACCTTATATGTGTTGCAGGGAAACAATGGGAAGCATTGAGGTTTACAATCGAGGTTTGCACATGCATGGTCCTTTGTCTAATAGCACATTATTGTGCAATTGCGGGAACCATTCTAATATTTAGGGTTTTAACAATTTGGTCTTGCACATGTAGGTCCTGCCGTCAGAGGTTTTGACCCACTGTTACCCTTTTTGCATATGGGGAAATGAGTTGTCCATGAATATCAGTCAAGTCAAGAAACTCAGAAAGATTGTTAGGATAAAGAAATTAGCGACAAGAAACAACAAGATCTTTGTCTGCACAATGAAGAAGACATCAGCTCACTACAGGATGGTACTAACTATTATACCTTACCTTTTTTATTCCTTTGCCCCATTCCCAATATAGAGAAGATATTTATGCACATCCTTGTTTTTAGGCCTTTCTAAAGCAGTTCACTGATGATTACCTCTCAAACCACCTGTATGGTCAGGAGGCGAGGAAGGTATTCATACAACACCCATGGCTCAATATTGAAGTGTTCCTGAACATGACGAAGGATGGACGGTCAATCATCCACAGGCACTGGCCTAAAGTTGCAAAGACCTTCAACATCAATGAAGGCTCAATATTCGCCTTCTGCTTTAGCAGTTTTCCAGATGAGATACATCTATCTATGTACCGCCTATGATGCTAATTTCGAAAGGTTATAGATGTTGCATGTGAAACTTGGTGCTGGTGCAATTGTGTAATGGGGTAGCTGAGTGCTGAAGCTATATGATGTTGTACTCTGATGTATTTCAATTATGAAAATGAAATATATTGTGTGCTTAATATGAAATGTCAATTAGATTAATAAATGGATTATTAATAATAGGGTAATTAGCCTGCTAATTAGGTTTTCTATTCCAAACAGTTATTGAGAAAACACCGTGGGCGATGACCTCAGGCAACACACACAGTTTCTAGGAATAAACCGTGTTGGATTAATGAACAATCACACACGATATCCTCTTGAAAACTGTTTGCGTTAGGCCACCTGGCGCAAACGTGTACCACATAAAAACTGTGTGTGATGGACAACCTTTGCCACACAATTTTTTCTACGCACCGTCTGTGATGCATTCAATAATGTAAACGATAAAATTATTAATACCGTGTGCAATGGAAACATATCACAAACGATTTAACGGGAAAATTGTGTGTGATGTACCTGCGAACAAAAATGTTTTCCTTGGAGCAACTATGTGGGATGTATATACGAACGGAAACGTTTAGCAGGGACTGACTGTGTCGGATGAACTAACGACCGGAAATGATTTCACCTGTATAATAGATTTTTTTAGCACTACTGTACGTATAACCATATTTGATTGCTCGCCGGTCGCACACGACCTCATTTTGTCGAGCGTGTGTGCCAGGAGGGCATATCCCCGGCGGTTTCTAGGTCATGTGGGAAGAACCCCCCCTATCGTAGTCACTCACTAGGCGACGATTGCAAATGCCATCACGGAAAGGGGTTAAAAACCATTTCTATAGCACCTCGCTATACTAGTGTTACTACCAAACCTTGCAGGTCGACCAAAGCATGATCCACACCAGAGTGGTACAGTAATCCTGTCCTGGAAGTCATGTTACTAGACCAAGGCGAACCTACGAACTATGAAGAAGCTATGATGAGCCCAGATTCTGACAGATGGCTTGTGGCCATGAAATCTGAGATAGGATCCATGTATGAGAACAAAGCATGGACTTTGGTGGACTTGCGCGATGATCGGCAAGCCATAGAAAATAAATGGATCTTCAAGAAGAAGACTGACGCTGATGGTAATGTTACTGTCTACAAAGCTTGACTTGTTGCAAAAGGTTTTCGACAAGTTCAAGGAGTTGACTACGATGAGACTTTCTCACCCGTAGCGATGCTTAAGTCTGTCAAAATCATGTTAGCAATTGCCGCATTTTATGATTATGAAATCTGGCAAATGGATGTCAAAACTCCATTCATTAATGGATTTCTTAAAGAAGAGTTGTATATGATGCAACCAGAAGGTTTTGTCGATCCTAAAGGTGCCGACAAAGTGTGCAAGCTCCAGCGATCCATCTATGGACTGGTGCAAGCATCTCGGAGTTGGAATATACGCTTTGATGAGGTGATCAAAGCATATGGTGTTATACAGACTTACGGTGAAGCCTGTATTTACAAGAAAGTGAGTGAGAGCTCTGTAGCATTTCTGATATTATATGTGGATGACATATTGTTGATTGGAAATGATATAGAATTTCTAAATAGCACAAAAGGATACTTGAATAAGAGTTTTTCAATGAAAGACCTCGGTGAAGCTGCATCTATATTGGGCATCAAGATCTATAGGGATAGATCGAGATGCTTAATAGGACTTTCACAAACCACATACCTTGACAAAGTTTTCAAAATGGATCAGTCAAAGAAAGGGTTCTTGCATGTGTTACAAGGTGTGAAGTTGAGTCATACTCAAAGCCCGACCACTGCAGATGATAGAGAGAAAATGAAATTCATTCCCTATGCCTCAGCCATAGGTTCTATTGAAGGAAATATGCCCTAGAGGCAATAATAAAGTTGTTATTTATATTTCCTTCTATCATGATAAATGTTTATTATTCATGCTAGAATTGTATTAACCGGAAACTTGATACATGTATGAATACATAGACAAAACAAAGTGTCCCTAGTATGCCTCTACTAGACTAGCTCGTTAATCAAAGATGGTTAAGTTTCCTGACCATAGACATGTGTTGTCATTTGATGAACGGGATCACATCATTACAGAATGATGTGATGGACAAGACCCATTCGTTAGCTTAGCATTATGACCGTTGATTTTTATTGCTATTGCTTTCTTCATGACTTATACATGTTCCTCTGACTATGAGATTATGCAACTCCCAAATACCGGAGGAACACCTTGTGTGCTATCAAACGTCACAACGTAACTGGGTGATTATAAAGATGCTCTACATGTGTCTCCGAAGGTGTTGGTTGGGTTGGCATAGATCGAGACTAGGATTTATCACTCAGAGTATCAGAGAGGTATCTCTGGGCCCTCTCGGTAATGCACATCACTATAAGCCTTGCAAGCAATGTGACTAATAAGTTAGTGGCGGGATGATGCATTACGGAACGAGTAAAGAGACTTGCCGGCAACGAGATTGAACTAGGTATAATGATACCGATGATCGAATCTCGGGCAAGTAACATACCGATGACAAAGTGAACAACGTATGTTGTTATGCGGTTTGACCGATAAAGATCTTCGTAGAATATGTAGGAGCCAATATGAGCATCCAGGTTCTGCTATTGGTTATTGACCGGAGAGGTGTCTCTTTCATGTCTACATAGTTCTCGAACCCGTAGGGTCCACACGCTTAACGTTCGATGATGATTTGTATTATGAGTTTATGTGTTTTCATGATTGAAGTTTGTTTGGAGTCCCGGATGAGATCACGAACATGACGAGGAGTCTCAAAATGGTCGAGACATAAAGATTGATATATTGGACCATGTTATTCGGACACCAAAAGTGTTCCGGATGATTTTGGGTATAAACGGAGTGCCGGGGGGGGGGGGTTACCGGAGCCCCCCGGGGAGTTGATGGGCCTTAGTGGGCCTTAGTGGGAAGGAGAGGCAGCGGCCAGGAGGTGGCACCCCCCAAGCCCAGTCCGAATTGGCCAATGGGTTGGGGGCGCGACCCCCCTCTCCCTTCCTTCCCCCTTTTCCTTTACGTGGAAACCTACTAGGACTTGGAGTCCTAGTAGGATTCCCCTTCTCCCGACGTGCCTAGCAAGGGCCGGCCGGCCTCCCCCTTGAGGGAGTCCTGGATTACGGGGTATCCAGACAGCCGGACTGTACACTTTGTCCGGACTGTTGGAGCGTGAAGATACAAGACTCAAGACTCCGTCCCGTGTCCGGATGGGACTCTCCTTTGCGTGGAAGACAAGCTTGGCGATCTGGATATTATATTTCCTTCCTTGTAACCGACTCCATGTAAACCCTAGCCCTCTCCGATGTCTATATAAACCGGAGAGGTTGGCCCTTAGAGGGACGATCACAATCATAATCATCATAGGCTAGCTTCTAGGGTTTAGCCTCTACGATCTTGTGGTAGACCAACTCTTGTACTACTCATATCATCAATATCAATCAAGCAGGAAGTAGGGTTTTACCTTCATCGAGAGGGCCCGAACCTGGGTAAACATTGTGTCCCCTACCTCCTGTTACCATTAGCCTAAGACGCACAGATCAGGACCCCCTACCCGAGATCCGCCGATTTTGACACCGACATTGGTGCTTTCATTGAGAGTTCCTATGTGTCGTCGCCGCAAGGCTCGATGGCCCGTCTCGTTGTCAAGGACAACATCACTTCTGGGGGAGCGCTGGCTGTAGGCCAAACTCTCCGACTAGGCGGCTTCATCATGGCTGCCCCATCGGCTGTCGCACGGACGATGACCTCTCGGGTCATCACGCATAGCTTCCACGTCGACTCAAAACTCGCCGAACAGATGGATCCGATGGAGCTCTCCTCTCTTAATGAGCTCTTGGATCGCATCGCCGCTTTGGGAGTTGCCACAAACTATGACCGGATCGGGCTTAAACCCGACCAAAGGGACATTAAATTCCCGCCGGCCACCCACGAGATAGCGGTAGTGGAGGAGCCACATACGGATTACCCTCTATCTTATGGACGAGTTATGTCCGGATCACCGAGCTCCCTGAGCCGGACACCCGCTCAAGGAAAGACATGACCCAGACCCCGGACTTAGAATCGGGTATTGGGCCGAAGAAATTGGGCAGCATTCTGGATCCCGAGCTATCAAGCCCGGAAGCTTCCCTGCCCCAGGGCGTTAGATCGGATTAGAATCCAGATTCAGCTACGCCCACCCACCCGGACTTAAACCGTCTCTCCCATATCAGACAAGAGCCCCAGTAGACAGTACATTGCTACTGGGCCAGATTCCTCCTTGTGCTAAATAAGGTCAAGGACTGTCGTGAGGAGGACGCAGTCTCACTTTTCTGCAAAAACTGCATGAACAAAGGACTCCTTAACGCTATAAGTCACCGTGACATAGTACACTTTGCTGACTTGGCAACCATAGTACAGAAGTACTGTGCGATGGAAAGCGCCTGGAAAACCCAAACAGAATTTTGGGATAGTCCGGCTCTCACCAAAACCTTTGTCCGAGCTAAACGGGCGAACTCTCGTAAGTCGGCCAATCCAATCCCCAAGAAACCAAAGCCCACCCCAGGGCGTGGAACCGTATTGGAAGAATGGCTCAATGGGCCATGTAAACTTCACAGTACGCCGGACACTACACCAACCCATAGCCTTAGGGCATGTTGGATACTCCGGCAGGTAGCAAAAAGTGGCGAGGATCTTCTTGTAAGCCATAAAGCAGAACAACATCCTGCCAAAGAACACAATACGGTACTAACAGTCTTTGAGACTTTCGCCTCAAACAATAGGCGCAAGCGAGCTCATCGAAGCTCCGCTGAAATCTGCCACGTGGCAAAAATAAATTCGTGGAACGACACTGCTATAACTTTCAATGCCAGTGATGAACCTCGATTCCAGACCGTCTAGGCACCAGCCGCTCTGGTCCTTAGCCCAATCGTGGACGGCTTTCGGCTCACTAAAGTACTCATGGACGGAGGAAGCGAATTAAACTTGATCTACGAAGAAACACTCAACAAGATGAAAATTGATAAAAGCCGCATTGAACAAAGCGGCACAACCTTCAGGGGAATTATCCCTAGTCGGGAAGCGCGGTGTGCGGGAAAAATCACACTCGATGTGGTATTCGGCACCCCGGAGAATTACAGGTCCGAAGAAATCACATTCCAAGTGGCTCCTTTCAGCAGCGGATACCACGCCCTTTTAGGGCGGGACGCGTTTACAAGCTTTCAAGCTATACCCCATTACGGGTACATGAAGCTTAAAATGCCCAGACCCAACGGAATCATCACTCTAGCCAGTGATCCGGACGTCGCACTTCGCGCCGAAAACAAAACCGCAGCACTAGCCCTGGAAGCATTATCCGAAGCCCTAGCAGCCGAAGAACTAACAACGCTGCGTGCCACCGTGGACAGGGACGACGTGATACTCGACAAGCGACCCAAGTCCACCTCATTTAAACCCGCAGACGAGATAGTCAAATTCCAGGTCCATCCAACGGACCCCACGAAGACACCTTCCATCGGGACACAGTTGAACCCCACAATGGACGCCGCACTGCGAGACTTCCTACGCGAGAATTGGGACATTTTCACCTGGCACCCATCGGACATGCCGGGCATCCCACGCAGACTGGCCGAACACAGCCTCAATATACTAAAAGGATACAAGCCTATCAAGCAAACTCTAAGGCGGTTCTCAGAGCCCAAACGGGAAGCCATGGGGGAAGACCTAGCCAAACTACTCGAGGCCGGATTCATCAGAGATATCAAGCATCCGGATTGGCTGGCAAATCTGGTAATGGTGCCAAAGAAGGACAAATCCTGACGCCTATGCGTCGACTTCAAAGACCTCAATAAGGCTTGCCCCAAGGATCCTTTCCCCCTCCCTCGCATCGACCAAATCATCGATGCCACAGCAGGACACGACTCGCTGTGTTTGCTCGATGCATACTCTGGATACCATCAAATAAAGATGGCAGAGTCCGACCAAGCTGCAATAGCTTTCATAACACCATATGGTCCTTTCTGCTTCAACACTATGCCTTTCGGGCTTAAAAATGCCGGCGCAACCTATCAACGCATGATTCAAACATGCCTGGAAAAGCAAATCGGCAAAACAGTGGAGGCATACGTGGACGGCGTGGTCATAAAAACAAGACACGTCGAAACCCTAATAGACGACTTGAGGCTTACGTTCGATAACCTCCGAACATACGACATCAAGATGAACCCGGAAAAATGTGTTTTCGGTGTCCCCTCTGGGAAACTGTTGGGCTTCATTGTTTCCAATAGAGGAATTGAAGCGAATCCGGCAAAAATCTGAGCTCTGTCGCAGTTGGCTATACCAACAGACCTCAAGCACATCCAGAAACTAGCTGGATGCGTGGCTGCCTTAAGCCGCTTTATCTCCAGGTTAGGAGAAAAGGCATTACCTCTTTACCGCCTTCTTCGGCGCACCGAACACTTCGTGTGGACGGATGCAGCCGCGGCCGGACTGGACGAAATAAAGACCTTATTGGCCAGTAATCCAGTCCTAACAGCGCCAAATATTGGCGAACCTATGCTGCTGTACATAGCTGCAACACATCAAGTTGTAAGCGCAGTGCTCGTCGTCGAACGAGAGGTTGACGGATACAAATTCCCGCTCCAGAAGCCGGTTTATTACGTATCCACGGTCCTCACCCCATGCAAATCCCGATACCCACACTATCAAAAAATAGCATACGCGGTCTTCATGGCATCCCGGAAGCTACGACACTACTTTCAAGAGTGTTGGATTACGGTGGCCTCCGAAGTACCACTCAACGATATAATAAATAACCGCGACGCTACGGGCCGGATTGCTAAATGGGCCATCGAGCTCCTTCCATTCGACATAACATACAAGCCACGGCGGGCCATCAAGTCGCAAGTACTGGCTGACTTTGTCGCCGAATGGACAGAAGCCGAACTCCCTAAAGAGTACGGCGCGTACTCTAACTGGATCATGCACTTCGACGGCTCTAAAATGCTGGCCGGATTGGGAGCAGGTGTAGTCCTGACGTCTCCCACCGGAGACACGGTCCAGTACGTACTCCAAATATTATACACAGACTCCAACAATGCAGCCGAATACGAGGCTCTGTTGCACGGTCTTCGGATGGCAGTCTCTATGGGCATTCAATGCCTGGAAGTACGTGGGGATTCAAACCTCGCAATATCACAAATAAACGGAGACTTTGATGCCAAGGATCCGAAAATGGCGGCCTACCGTAATGTCGTCCTCAAAATGTCAGCTCGGTTCGAGGGGCTCGAATTCCACCATGTGGCTCGAGAAAACAATCAAGCGGCGGATATCCTCGCCCGCATCAGTGCTAAACGCGACCCTGTCCCACCTAACATATTCCTAGAAAGGCTGTTCAAACCATCTGTGGTATGGGAAGGGGAGTCCGGCAACACTAGCACGGATCCGAATACACCCCCAGATTCCGAACCATCATACATACTTGGAGGCTCCACCACCGAAATAACATCTTCGGCCCACGAAATCATGGTTGTAATCGCCTCGTGGACTGAACCTTTCTTAGCCTACCTAAATAGGCAGGAGCTCCCCGAAGACTAGAATGAAGCACGTTGCATCGTGCGGCGTTCTAAAGCTTACAAAGTCCATGAAGGGGAACTCTATAAGAAAAGTGCGACCGGAGTGCTCCAAAGGTGCATCTCCGAAGAGGAAGGGCGGCAGCTCTTGGCTGAAATCCATGCCGGACTGGGCGGGCACCACGCCGCGGCTCGAGCACTAGTCAGCAAGGCCTTCCGTATAGGCTTTTATTGGCCGACAGCCCAAGCAGACGCACAGGACCTTGTCCAACACTGCGTCGGTTGCCAGCTCTTTGCCAATCAGAGCCATATGCCCCCTACCGCTCTCCAAACAATCCCCATCACTTGGCCCTTTGCGGTCTGGGGGCTGGATATGGTCGGACCCCTTAAAGGGGGAAGCCATAAGAAAAAAATACTTATTGGTCATGGTGGACAAGTTCACCAAATGGATAGAAGCTAAACCAGTCAAAACGGCCGAATCCGGACCAGTGATAGACTTCATATCCGGGGTTGTACACCGATACAGCGTCCCCCACAGCATCATCACTGATAATGGCTCAAACTTCACAGCCGATGAAGTGAAAACCTGGTGCGGCAACATGGGCATTAAGCTCGATTACGCCTCCGTCTACCATCCCCAAACAAACGGCCAGGTCGAACGTGCAAACGGTCTCATTATGAGCGGCATCAAACCCAGACTAGTGCGATCCTTGACAGAGTCGGACACGCACTGGGTCGAAGAGCTCGACTCCGTACTCTGGGGGCTGCGGACCACGCCGAATCGCACCGCCGGATATACACCATTTTTATGGTGTACGGAGCGGAAGCAGTACTACCCTGCGACATAATACATGATTCGCCTCGCGTACACATGTACGAAGAGAAGGAAGCCGAGTTAGATCGGCAGGATAACTTAGATGCCCTGGAGGAGGAGCGCGACGTCGCAAAAGCCCGTTCCGCATTCTATCAGCAGCAGGCTCGACGGTACCAAAGCAGAGAAGTGCGGGCCAAAACTTATAATATTGGCGAACTCGTTCTACGCCTACCGGAGAAAAAGAAGGACAAGCTCAAACCCAAGTGGGAGGGTCCCTTCATCATTGATAAAGTTCTCACCGGAGGAGCGTACCGCTTACGTAATGCATCCGATAACAGACTCGAGCCGAACCCATGGAACACGGCCAGACTCCGGAGATTCTACGCCTAGCGCCGAACTCAGTGTTCATCTCCTTACCCCCTCCTTTTAAATTATGTCCCCTCCCTTTTCCTTTCTCGACCTTTTTCCTCTTCGCACAAAGTACTTAATATAGTGCGGACGCCCGGATCACTCCGGCCGCACTACGTGTGTAAGCAATACCTGGGGGCTTCCTATACGGAAGCTAAATATAGTTACTTTAACGGCTTTTTGCCCATCACATATGCGTTCTTTTTCCATATGTGCCTTTTATTCACCATTATATGCATCGATATGACTTAAGATGTGGCCATGCTGGGTTGCTCGGCTCTTGTGTTTATGCCCTATGTTCCTGTTAATTCGGCTAGGGCATAAAGGGAGCACCTCTGCGATTGTTACTGCCAGTTCAGCCAGATGTGTACCTCAGACTGGGTGAAGCCTAAAGCTAGCGTCCTTAAGGGAATATTCGGTCGGTGAACAAAAGATGTTTTCGTTTATTACAATATAAATCCCCAGAAGTTTTGTATCCTGCGTCCTTGTTCGCAGTCCGGACATGTGCATCGTCGCATGCGTACCCAGGGAAAGGAACCCCTAACGGAACTATTCTCCCTGGAAGATGTTTCTTACTATCCATGTAATATAACATAACTAGCTGGGTACTTGTCTATTCAAGCACTTATGACCCCTACGCCTGGTTTCCACGCATACCCCGGTTCTGTATAACTGAGCGGGTATTCGGATACACCCCGGACTGTAGGATCCGGGGGCTGAAGCGAAAAGGTCCGCCATGACAAATGATTTTAATCCGGCTAGGGACTACTTATGTCCATTGAATTACACAGTCACTTGGACTGACTATATTCCTCCTCTATACCATCCAACAGTCTATCTAGCTTACAATCCTGTTGGGAATACTTTGCGGCTAACGCTACCTGGTCATACACCAGACTCACGGGAATTTCTTGCCCATCTGGCCCCGCCGGTCCGACTTTGGTCATATGGTTCGGGTCCAGCTTGGTGTAGCGCGTCTTCACCATAGCCCAGGCTTCTCTTGCACCTTGTCGGCAGGCTGACATCTTCCACAACAGGAAGCGCCGCCGTGCTCCTTGAGCATATCCACGAGCTCTGCCATGCCCTTCGGCAGGAAGCTTGATGGCCACAAGGCCTGAGCAATGCCCTGCATCACCTGCCGAGCTCGCTCGTGCAGCTGTGAGAGGTCTTGCAGCAAATCGCCTGCAGACGCGGGCATCTTCTCCTCAGGGCGGCCCGTCAGCATGCCTACAAATAAAATTTATTTCAATATGCTTCCTCGCCGAGCTATACTACAGTTCATCTAGGCACTTACCATAAATGCCGCGACGAAGCCTTTTGTTCTCCTTCACGGAGTCCGCCAGCTGAGCACGGACATCTTTTAATTCGACGTCCAGCCGGACATTGGCATCTTGAAGATTGTTCTTCTCCTGCCTAACTTGCGTAAGAACACGCTCGCCAGCTTTCGCTGCCTTTGGAGATGCGACTCGTTATCTCTTACAACATCCGGATTCACCCCGGTATTGTCTGCAGAATTTTCTGTTAGACTTATCATACGAGCCACTTACTAACTGGTACATCTTCGTACAATTGAGACAAATGTTATCAGATGAGGCCTTCTGGGATTCCTGGCAACCGTGGCCCTCAGCTGGGCCTTGCACTCCTCCAGCTCCCGAGACAATTGCTCATTCTTATCTACAAGGACCTGTGCATAAATTGATCCTTAAAATAGTTGTTCCAACCATTTCAAGTCTCAGGGGCTACTGCTATACATGCTTATCAAATTTTCTTACCCGTATATCTTTGGTATACTGGTCCGTCGCTCGGGCAAGCCCGCCTTGAGCAGCTCGGATATATGCATCTCCCGAATTGAAAGCATTAAAAGCCTCTTCGAAAAAGATGTTGTTGCGAAGTACCGCCCGTCGGCGCCGGTGATTCATGGCGCTCTCTACTTCGGAATTCGTGGCGGAGAGCATATCTGCATCCTCTGTCGGAGGACAATGCGGCATCGGCCCCATCCGCCTCCTCTCTCGAAGCGGTTATAATCCGCCTATTCCTCTTTCTGCTAGGACACGAAGGATACTGTTACATTGCAAACACAATAATCACACAGCAAGTTCTTACCATACCTCTGTAGCGGCGTTTCGGCCCTAACCACCTTCCTCTTAAGCCTGCCCGATCCGGACACCCTTTGTCGACGAGTCCCCAGGGGCTCGGCGTCGCGCTCTGACCGTCGTCTCTACAAAAATACGACACTTAAGGTGTAAGGCATGGCGTCAGAAAGGAGTCATCTTCGGAGGATAGGGTTTTTTGGCTTGGCTTACACGTGATGTAGGTAGCAGTCCGGGATAGTCGGCGGTAATAGCCACCGAGGCGCCGTCGCAGCTTGCCTGATAAATATCCCGTTGACGAGCTCCACAGTAATATCCGGATCTTCTTCGAGTCCTGGATCAGAGGGCTCTTCCGGGGTCCTCTGGCTGCGGGGAGGGGTTGGAGATTCCTTCTACGACCCTCCTCAGTTCCTGCTCGAAATATCGAGGTAAATAATCTTGACGAAGAACGCCAGAATGAGTGAAGCGGGGGAAAGAATGATGACTTACCCAGCTTGGGGGGTTGTACATAGAAAACCCATCCCGCGGTTAAATGTGAAGGAATTCTTCTTCTTCTCCTTTATACAGATCGGACAATATCCTCGCCAGAGCAGTGGCGGAGTCCGGACCTTACAGCCACAGCGGTGGCATCATCTTACCCGTTGAAGTGCCACATGGGCTTCCCCCGATATTGAAGCGGCTGCACTCCCCGCATTATGCATATTGCCATAACCTCGATTATCGTCAGCCCGGATTTGGCCAGTAACTTTATCCTGCTCATCAGGAAGTGTATTCTCTGGTATCCTCCTCTTGGGGGCCCCGAGGGCGCCAGTTTCGACGTGCCCTCGGCGGGGCGTTACTGAACTTGGGGAGACCTGTCCGGACTGGATCCAGAAGGGGAACATCATCGACATAAAACCACTCTGAAGGCCAGTTCTCCGGTGCCTTCTTGGGAGTACCGGATAGGTATCCGGTCTCGGCAATGCGCCATACTTCGGCTCCGCCCACCTGACATAGGGATTCTCCCTGGTTGCGGGGGACAAGGCAGAACAGCTTCTTCCATAACCCAAAGTGAGCCTCGCAGCCTAGAAATAGCTCACAAAGGGCAACGTATCCTGCTATATGCAGCACGGAGGCAGGGGTGAAGTTATGCAACTGGAGGCCGTAGAACTCTAGGAGCCCACGAAGAAATGGGTGGATAGGAAACCCGACGCCCCTTAGCAGATGCGGGATGAGGCATATTTGCTCCTCTGGAGATGGATTAGGAGATCCCTCCGCTTGCTCCCCTCCATTATAGGTGGCTATTCCAGCTCGGACGGGGACCATGAACGCCGGTGGGAGAAACCCTTGGGTCTGTAACTCTATCAAACGGCTGTGAGGAACTGAACACTCTTCCCAGTCACCCGGCTTGGAGCGAGGAGAGCGAGAAGAAGAGCTGAGGCGACCGGCCATGTTGGAATGGTTTTTTTCGGAGCACTCTGTTGGATGCTTGCTCGAGGGAAGAAGGTGAGGTTTGGATCTAAGAATCCCCATCTCTTTAATAGACGATTAGCCTGCCGGACCGGGGGTGGAAAATGCAAAGATGCCTCGGCTCCTCGTATTCGCTCGACACGTGGAGATGGTCATTATTGAGGCACAAAAGCCGAGGAGAACAACATTGATGGGAAGCTGGACACTGTTCGTTGCAACAGGTACTTTGGAGTATTCGGAGATGGAACCCGCCTTGCAATGCCGAAGACAAGACTGCGTGCTGGACTCATCGTTATTGAAGCCTGGTTCAGGGGCATTTCCTTCCTTGTAACCGACTCCATGTAAACCCTAGCCCTCTCCGGTGTCTATATAAACCGGAGAGTTGGTCCTTAGAGGGACGATCACAATCATAATCATCATAGGCTAGCTTCTAGGGTTTAGCCTCTACGATCTCGTGGTAGATCAACTCTTGTACTACTCATATCATCAATATCAATCAAGCAGGAAGTAGGGTTTTACCTCCATCGAGAGGGCCCGAACCTGGGTAAACATTGTGTCCCTTACCTCCTGTTACCATTAGCCTAAGACGCACAGATCAGGACCCCCTACTCGAGATCTGCCGGTTTTGACACCGACACCCCTCCCTCCTTTATATAAGTGGGGAGGGGGCACCCTAGGACACACAAGTTTATCTTTTAGCCGTGTGCGGTGCCCTCCTCCTTAGTTACACACCCCAGTTGTTGGAAATATGCCCTAGAGGCAATAATAAAAGGATTATTATTATATTTCCTTGTTCATGATAATTTTCTTTTATTCATGCTATAATTGTATTATCCGGAAATCGTAATACACATGTGAATACATAGACCACAACATGTCCCTACTGAGCCTCTAGTTGACTAGCTCGTTGATCAACAGATAG
The DNA here is from genome assembly GCF_018294505.1 of Triticum aestivum. Taxonomy (NCBI): domain Eukaryota; kingdom Viridiplantae; phylum Streptophyta; class Magnoliopsida; order Poales; family Poaceae; genus Triticum; species Triticum aestivum. The sequence goes on from NC_057804.1 coordinate 42,718,438, forward strand.
TCATGGTTTCCTGACTATGGACACTGGATGTCATTGATAACGATATCACATCATTAGGAGAATGATGTGATGGACAAGACCCAATCCTAAGCATAGCACAAGATCGTGTAGTTCGTTTGCTAGAGCTTTTCCAATGTCAAGTATCTTTTCCTTAGACCATGAGATCGTGTAACTCCCGGATACCGTAGGAATGCTTTGGGTGTACCAAACGTCACAACGTAACTGGGTGACTATAAAGGTATACTACGGGTATCTCCGAAAGTGTCTGTTGGGTTGACACGGATCGAGACTGGGATTTGTCACTCCGTATGACGGAGAGGTATCTCTGGGCCCACTCGGTAATGCATCATCATAATGAGCTCAAAGCGACCAAGTGTCTGGTCACGGGATCACGCATTACGGTACGAGTAAAGTGACTTGCAGGTAATGAGATTGAACGAGGTATTGGGATACCGATGATCGAATCTCGGGCAAGTAACATACTGATTGACAAAGGGAATTGTATACAGGGTTGCTTGAATCCTCGACATCGTGGTTCATCCGATGAGATCATCGAGGAGCATGTGGGAGCCAACATGGGTATCCAGATCCCGCTGTTGGTTATTGACCAGAGAGCTGTCTCGGTCATGTCTACGTGTCTCCCGAACCCGTAGGGTCTACACACTTAAGGTTCGTTAACGCTAGGGTTGTAGAGATATTAGTATGCAGTAAACCGAAAGTTGTTCGGAGTCCCAGATGAGATCTCGGACGTCACGAGGAGTTCCGGAATGGTCCGGAGGTAAAGAATTATATATGGGAAGTCGAGTTTCGGCCATCGGGAAAGTTTCGGGGGTCACCGGTATTGTACCGGGACCACCGGAAGGGTCCCGGGGGTCCACCGGGTGGGGCCACCCATCCCGGAGGGCCCCATGGGCTGAAGTGGGAGGGGAACCAGCCCCTGGTGGGCTGGTGCGCCCCCCTTGGGCCCCCCTGCGCCTAGGGTTGGGAACCCTAGGGGAGGGGGCGCCTCCACGTGCCTTGGGGGGCAAGGCACACCCCTTGGCCGCCGCCCCCTAGGAGATCCCATCTCCTAGGGCCGGCGCCCCCCTGGGGACCCTATATATAGAGGGGGGAAGGGAGGGCAGCCGGACCCTTGCACTTGGCGCCTCCCTTCCCCCTTGCTACACCTCTCCCTCCCGCAAATGCTTGGCGAAGCACTGCCGGGATCCCTGCTGCATCCACCACCACGCCGTCGTGCTACTGGATCTTCATCAACCTCTCCTTCGCCCTTGCTGGATCAAGAAGGAGGAGACATCACGCTGACCGTACGTGCGTTGAACGCGGAGGTGCCATCCTTTCGGCGCTAGGATCTCTGGTGATTTGGATCACGACGAGTACGACTCCCTCAACCCCGTTCTCTTGAACGCTTCCGCTCGATCTACAAGGGTATGTAGATGCACTCCTCTCTCTTGTTGCTAGATGAACTCATAGATTGATCTTGGTGAAACCGTAGAAAAAAATTTATTTTCTGCAACGTTCCCCAACAGTGGCATCATGAGCTAGGTCGATGCGTAGTTCTCTTTGCACGAGTAGAACACAAATCTGTTGTGGGCGTAGATGTTGTCAACTTTCTTGCCACTACTAGTCTTATTTTGCTTCAGCGGTATTGTGGGATGAAGCAGCCCGGACCGACCTTACACGTATGCTTACGTGAGACAGGTTCCACCGACTAACATGCACTAGTTGCATAAGGTGGCTAGCGGGTGTCTGTCTCTCCCACTTTAGTTGGAGCGGATTCAATGAAAAGGGTCCTTATGAAGGGTAAATAGAAGTTGAAAAATCATGTTGTGGCTTTTTCGTAGGTAAGAAAACATTCTTGTTAGAACCCTATTGCAGCCACATAAAAGATGCAACAACAATTAGAGGACGTCTAACTTGTTTTTGCAGTAATTGCTTTGTGATGTGATATGGCCAAAAGTTGTGATGAATGATGAATGATATATTGTGATGTATGAGATCATTTTCTTGTAATAGGAATCACGACTTGCATGTCGATGAATATGACAACCGGCAGGAGCCATAGGAGTTGTCTTAATTATTGTATGACCCGCGTGTCAATGATTTAACGCCTTGTAATTACTTTACTTTATTGCTAAACCGTTAGCTATAGTAGTAGAAGTAATAGTTGGCGAGCAACTTCATGGAGACACGATGATGGAGATCATGATGATGGAGATCATGGTGTCATGCCGGTGACGAAGATGATCATGGAGCCCCGAAGATGGAGATCAAAGGAGCTATATGATATTGGCCATATCATGTCACTACTATTTGATTGCATGTGATGTTTATCATGTTTTTGCATCTTGTTTACTTAGAACGACGGTAGTAAAGAAGATGACCCCTGATAATAATTTCAAGAAAGTGTTCCCCCTAACTGTGCGCCGTTGCGACAGTTCGTTGTTTCGAAGCACCACGTGATGATCGGGTGTGATAGATTCTAACGTCCACATACAACGGGTGTAAGACAGATTTACACATGCAAAACACTTAGGTTAACTTGACAAGCCTAGCATGTACATACATGGCCTTGGAACACAGAGACTGAAAGGTCGAACATGAGTCATATGGAAGATACGATCAACATGGAGATGTTCACCGATGATGACTAGTCCGTCTCATGTGATGATCAGACACGACCTGGTCGACTCGGATCATGTATCACTTAGATGACTAGAGGGATGTCTAATCTGAGTGGGAGTTCATTAAATAATTTGATTAGATGAACTTAATTATCATGAACTTAGTCTAAAATCTTTGCAAAAATGTCTTGTAGATCAAATGGCCAACGCTCATGTCAACATGAACTTCAACGCGTTCCTAGAGAAAACCAAGCTGAAAGATGATGGCAGCAACTATACGGACTGGGTCCGGAACCTGAGGATCATCCTCATAGCTGCCAAGAAAGCATATGTCCTAGAAGGACCGCTAGGTGAAGCACCCATCCCAGAGAACCAAGACGTTATGAACGCTTGGCAGTCACGTGCTGATGATTACTCCCTCGTTCAGTGCGGCATGCTTTACAGCTTAGAACCGGGGCTCCAAAAGCGTTTTGAGCAACACGGAGCATATGAGATGTTCGAGGAGCTGAAAATGGTTTTCCAAGCTCACGCCCGGGTCGAGAGATATGAAGTCTCCGACAAGTTCTATAGTTGTAAGATGGAGGAAAATAGTTCTGTCAGTGAGCACATACTCAAAATGTCTGGGTTGCACAACCGCCTGTCCCAGCTGGACATTAACCTCCCGGACGAGGCGGTCATTGATAGAATCCTTCAGTCGCTCCCACCGAGCTACAAGAGCTTTGTGATGAACTACAATATGCAGGGGATGGTGAAAACTATTCCTGAAGTATTTTCAATGCTGAAGTCAGCAGAGGTAGAAATCAAAAAGGAACATCAAGTGTTGATGGTCAATAAAACCACCAAGTTCAAGAAAGGCAAGGGTAAGAAGAACTTCAAGAAGGACGGCAAGGATGTTGCCGCGCCCGGTAAGCCAGTTGCTGGGAAGAAGTCAAAGAATGGACCCAAGCCTGAGACTGAGTGCTTTTATTGCAAAGGGAAGGGTCACTGGAAGCGGAACTGCCCCAAATACTTAGCGGACAAGAAGGCCGGCAACACTAAAGGTATATGTGATATACATGTAATTGATGTGTACCTTACCAGTGCTCGTAGTAGCTCCTGGGTATTTGATACCGGTGCCGTTGCTCATATTTGTAACTCAAAGCAGGAGCTGCGGAATAAGCGGAGACTGGCGAAGGACGAGGTGACGATGCGCGTCGGGAATGGTTCCAAGGTCGATGTGATCGCCGTCGGCACGCTACCTCTACATTTACCTACGGGATTAGTTTTAAACCTCAATAATTGTTATTTAGTGCCAAGTTTGAGCATGAACATTGTATCTGGATCTCGTTTAATACGAGATGGCTACTCATTTAAATCCGAGAATAATGGTTGTTCTATTTATATGAGAGATATGTTTTATGGTCATGCCCCAATGGTCAATGGTTTATTCTTAATGAATCTCGAACGTAATGTTACACATATTCATAGTGTGAATACCAAAAGATGTAAAGTTGATAACGATAGTCCCACATACTTGTGGCACTGCCGCCTTGGTCACATTGGTGTCAAGCGCATGAAGAAGCTCCATGCTGATGGACTTTTAGAGTCTCTCGATTATGAATCATTTGACACATGCGAACCATGCCTCATGGGCAAAATAACCAAGACTCCGTTCTCCGGAACAATGGAGTGAGCAACCAACTTATTGGAAATCATACATACCGATGTGTGCGGTCCAATGAGGGTTGAGGCTCGCGGAGGATATCATTATGTTCTCACTCTCACTGATGACTTGAGTAGATATGGGTATGTCTACTTGATGAAACACAAGTCTGAGACCTTTGAAAAGTTCAAGGAATTTCAGAATGAGGTAGAGAATCAACGTGACCGAAAGATAAAGTTCTTACGATCAGATCGTGGAGGAGAATATTTAAGTCATGAATTTGGTACGCACTTAAGGAAATGTGGAATCGTTTCACAACTCACGCTGCCTGGAACACCTCAGCGTAACAGTGTGTCCGAACGTCGTAATCGCACTCTATTGGATATGGTGCGATCTATGATGTCTCTTACCGATTTACCGCTATCATTTTGGGGATACGCTCTAGAGACAGCTACATTCACTTTAAATAGGGCTCTGTCTAAATCCGTTGAGACGACACCGTATGAATTATGGTTTGGGAAGAAACCTAAGCTGTCGTTTCTAAAAGTTTGGGGATGCGATGCTTATGTCAAGAAACTTCAACCTGAAAAGCTCGAACCCAAGTCGAAAAATGCGTCTTCATAGGATACCCTAAGGAAACCATTGGGTATACCTTCTACCTTAGATCCGAAGGCAAGATCTTTGTTGCCAAGAACGGATCCTTTCTGGAAAAAGAGTTTCTCTCGAAAGGAGTAAGTGGGAGGAAAGTAGAACTCGATGAAGTACTACCTCTTGAACCGGAAAGTAGTGCAGCTCAGGAAAATGTTCCTGTGGTGCCTACACCGACTGGAGAGGAAATTAATGATGATGATCAAGGTACTTCGGATCAAGTTGCTACTGAACTTCGTAGGTCCACAAGGACACGTTCCACACCAGAGTGGTATGGCAACCCTGTCCTGGAAATCATGTTGTTAGACAATGGTGAACCTTCGAACTATGAAGAAGCGATGGCGGGCCCAGATTCCAACAAATGGCTTGAAGCCATGCAATCCGAGATAGAATCCATGTATGAAAACAAAGTATGGACTTTGACAGACTTGCCCGATGATCGACGGGCGATAGAAAATAAATGGATCTTTAAGAAGAAGACGGACGCGGATGGTAATGTTACCATCTATAAAGCTCGACTTGTTGCTAAGGGTTATCGACAAGTTCAAGGGGTTGACTACGATGAGACTTTCTCTCCCGTAGCGAAGCTGAAGTCCGTCCGAATCATGTTAGCAATTGCCTCATACTATGATTATGAGATATGGCAGATGGACGTCAAAACGACATTCCTTAACGGCTATCTTAAGGAAGAACTGTATATGATGCAGCCGGAAGGTTTTGTCGACCCTAAGAATGCTAACAAGGTATGCAAGCTCCAGCGATCCATTTATGGGCTGGTGCAAGCATCTCAGAGTTGGAACATTCGCTTTGATGAGATGATCAAAGCGTTTGGGTTTATGCAGACTTATGGAGAAGCCTGCGTTTACAAGAAAGTGAGTGGGAGCTCTGTAGCATTTCTCATATTATATGTAGATGACATACTTTTGATGGGAAATGATATAGAACTTTTGGACAGCATTAAGGCCTACTTGAATAAGTGTTTTTCAATGAAGGACCTTGGAGAAGCTGCTTACATATTAGGCATCAAGATCTATAGGGATAGGTCAAGATGCCTCATAGGTCTTTCACAAAGCACATACCTTGATAAGATATTGAAGAAGTTCAATATGGATCAGTCCAAGAAAGGGTTCTTGCCAGTATTGCAAGGTGTGAGATTGAGCTCGGCTCAATGCCCGACCACGACAGAAGGTATAGAAGAGATGAGTGTCATCCCCTATGCCTCAGCCATAGGATCTATTATGTATGCCATGCTGTGTACCAGCCCTGATGTAAACCTTGTCGTAAGTTTGGTAGGAAGGTACCAAAGTAATCCCGGCAAGGAACACTGGACAGCGGTCCAGAATATCCTGAAGTACCTGAAAAGGACAAAGGACATGTTTCTCATTTATGGAGGTGACGAAGAGCTCGTCGTAAAGGGTTACGTCGATGCTAGCTTCAACACAGATCTGGATGACTCTAAGTCACAAACCGGATACGTGTATATGTTGAATCATGGAGCAGTAAGCTGGTGCAGTTGCAAGCAGAGCGTCGTGGCGGGATCTACATGTGAAGCGGAGTACATGGCAGCCTCGGAGGTAGCGCATGAAGCAATATGGATGAAGGAGTTCATCACCGACCTAGGAGTCATACCCAATGCATCGGGGCCGATCACTCTCTTCTGTGACAACACTAGAGCTGTTGCCCTTGCCAAGGAGCCCAGGTTTCACAAGAAGACCAGGCACATCAAGCGTCATTTCAACTCCATCCGTGAAAATGTTCAAGATGGAGACATAGATATTTGCAAAGTACATACGGATCTGAATGTGGCAGATCCGTTGACTAAACCTCTTCCGCGAGCAAAACATGATCAACACCAGAACTCTATGGGTGTTCGATTCATCACAATGTAACTAGATTATTGACTCTAGTGCAAGTGGGAGACTGTTGGAAATATGCCCTAGAGGCAATAATAAAAGCATTATTATTATATTTCCTTGTTCATGATAATTGTATTTTATTCATGCTATAATTGTATTATCCGGAAATCGTAATACACGTGTGAATACATAGACCACAACATGTCCCTAGTGAGCCTCTAGTTGACTAGCTCGTTGATCAACAGATAGTCATGGTTTCCTGACTATGGACATTGGATGTCATTGATAACAAGATCACATCATTAGGAGAATGATGTGATGGACAAGACCCAATCCTAAGCATAGCACAAGATCGTGTAGTTCGTTTGCTAGAGCTTTTCCAATGTCAAGTATCTTTTCCTTAGACCATGAGATCGTGTAACTCCTGGATATCGTAGGAATGCTTTGGGTGTACCAAACGTCACAACGTAACTGGGTGACTCTAAAGGTATACTACGGGTATCTCCGAAAGTGTCTGTTGGGTTGACACGGATCAAGACTGGGATTTTTCACTCCGTATGACGGAGAGGTATCTCTGGGCCCACTCGGTAATGCATCATCATAATGAGCTCAAAGTGACCAAGTGTCTGGTCACGGGATCATGCATTACGGTACGAGTAAAGTGACTTGCAGGTAACGATATTGAACGAGGTATTGGGATACCGACGATCGAATCTCGGGCAAGTAACATACCGATTGACAAAGGGAATTGTATACGAGGTTGCTTGAATCCTCGACATCGTGGTTCATCCGATGAGATCATCGAGGAGCATGTGGGAGCCAACATGGGTATCCAGATCCCGCTGTTGGTTATTGACCGGAGAGCCGTCTCAGTCATGTCTACGTGTCTCCCGAACCCGTTGGGTCTACACACTTAAGGTTCGGTGACGCTAGGGTTGTAGAGATATTAGTATGCAGCACACCGAAAGTTGTTCGGAGTCCCGGATGAGATCCCAGACGTCACGAGGAGTTTCGGAATGGTCCGGAGGTAAAGAATTATATATGGGAAGTCGAGTTTCGGCCATCAGGAAAGTTTCGGGGGTCACCGGTATTGTACCGGGACCACCGGAAGGGTCCCGGGGGTCCACCGGGTGGGGCCAACCATCCCGGAGGGCCCCATGGGCTGAAGTGGGAGGGGAACCAGCCCCTGGTGGGCTGGTGCGCCCACCCCTTGCCCCCCCTGCGCCTCGTGTTGGGAACCCTAGGGAAGGGGGCGCCTCCACGTGCCTTGGGGGGCAAGGCACCCCCCTTGGCCGCCGCCCCCCTAGGAGATCCCATCTCCTAGGGCCGGCGCCCCCTGGGGACCCTATATATAGAGGGGGGAGGGAGGGCAGCCAGACCCTTGCACTTGGCGCCTCCCTTCCCCCTTGCTACACCTCTCCCTCCCGCAGACGCTTGGCGAAGCCCTGCCGGGATCCCTGCTGCATCCACCACCACGCCGTCGTGCTGCTAGATCTTCATCAACCTCTCCTTCCCCCTTGCTGGATCAAGAAGGAGGAGACGTCTCACTGACCGTACATGTGTTGAACGCGGAGGTGCCGTCCGTTCGGCACTAGGATCTCCGGTGATTTGGATCACGACGAGTACGACTCCCTCAACCCCGTTCTCTTGAATGCTTCCGCTCGATCTACAAGGGTATGTAGATGCACTCCTCTCTCTCGTTGCTAGATGAACTCATAGATTGATCTTGGTGAAACCATAGATTTTTTTTATTTTCTGCAACGTTCCCCAACACCAGTCATATCATCGTAGTGCTTAGGCGAAGCCCTGCGCCGGTAACTTCATCATCACCGTCACCACACCGTCGTGCTGATGGAACTCTCCCTCAGCCTCAGTTGGATCTAGATTTTGCGAGACGTCACCGAGCTGAACGTGTGTAGATCACAGAGGTGCCGTGTGTTCGGTACTTGATCGGTTGGATCGCGAAGACGTTCGACTACATCAACCGCGTTACTTAACGCTTCCGCTTTCGGTCTATAAGTATACGTGGACACACTCTCCCCCTCGTTGCTATGCATCACCTAGATAGACCTTGCGTGATCGTATGAATTGGCCTAGGGGGAGGGGCGGGGCCCCCTCCTTCCTTCTCTTTCTCCTCTCTTCCTTCTTCTCCTAGTTGGACTAGGAAAGGGGGGTCCAACTCCTACTTGGAGTAGGATTGCCCCCCTTAGGCGCGCCCCTTGTGGCCGGCCGGCCTCCTCCCCTCTCCTCCTTTATATACGTGGGAGGGGGCACCCCATAGACACACAAGTTGATCTTTTAGCTGTGTGCGGTGCCCCCCTCCATAGTTATACACCTCAGTCATATCGTCGTAGTGCTTAGGCGAAGCCCTGTGCTGGTAACTTCATCATCACTGTCACCACGCCGTCGTGCTTACGGAACTCTCCCTCGGCCTCAACTGGATCAAGAGTTCAAGGGATGTCACCAAGCTAAACGTGTGTTGATCACGGAGGTGACGTGCGTTCGATACTTGGATCGGTTGGATCGCGAATACGTTTGACTACATCAATAATGTTACTTATCGCTCCCGCTTTTGGTCTACGAGGGTACATGGACACACTCTCCCTGCTCGTTGCTATGCTTCTCCTAGATATATCTTGCGTGATCGTAGGCAATTTTTTTTTGAAATACTACATTCCCAAACAGTGGTATCAGAGCCAGGTTTATGCATAGATGTTATATGCACGAGTAGAACACAAAGAGTTGTGGGCGATAATAGTCATATTGCTTACCAGCATGTCATACTTTGGTTCGGCAGTATTGTTGGATGAAGCGGTCCAGACCGATATTACATGACCGCATTCATGAGACTGGTTCTACCGCCGCGCTTCGCACACAGGTGGCTAGTGGGTGTCTATTTCTCCAACTTTATTTGAATCGAGTTTGCCTACGCCTGGTCCTTGTTGAAGGTTAAAACAACACACTTGACAAAAATTCGTTGTGGTTTTGATGCGTAGGTAAGAACGGTCTTGCTAGAAGCCCGTAATGGCCACGTAAAACTTGCAACAACAAAGTAGAGGACGTCTAACTTGTTTTTGCAGGGCTTGCTGTGATGTGATATGGTCAAGACGTGATGATATATATATTGTTGTATGATATGATCATGTTTTGTAAAAGTTATCGGCAACTGGCAGGAGCCTTATAGTTGTTTCTTTACTGTATGAAATGCATTCGCCATGTAATTGCTTTACTTTATCACTAAGCGGTAGCAATAGTCGTAGAAGCAATAGTTGGCGAGACGATAACGATGCTTCGATGGACATCAAGGTGTCAAGCCGGTGATGATGGTGATCACGACGGTGCTTTGGAGATGGAGATCAAAGGCACAAGATGATGATGGCCATATCATATCACTTATTTTGATTGCATGTGATGTTTATCTTTTATGCATCTTATTTTGCTTAGTACGGCGGTAGCATTACACTAGTGCGTGCCGGTCCTAAACAAATGGTTTTTAACCCCTTTCCGCGACGACATTTGGAACCGTCGCCAAGTGAGTGTGGGCGATAGGGGGGTCCTTCCCACACGACCCAGAAACCGTCGGGATAGGGAGCCTTGATGCATACAGTTGTCCCTATATAACCATTTCTGATATCTCGAATATCCCAAACGCTTCATCCTTGCTACTCGTTTGTGCTCGCATTGTCATCGTAGTCAGAGTTTTGTGGTTCTGCCTAAAACCAGGCAGATTCTAGGCACGGGAGCTTTCCAGGCAGATTCTAGGCAGATTCCAGGCACGGCAGATTTACGATGCCTGGCACATCACAAACAATTCATGATTATAAACTGTGTACGATAGGTAGACAATCACACACATTTAGTTTTCCCGCACCGTATGTGATAGTGTCTGACATCACACACGCTTTGCAAACGGCAATTGTGTGCATGCTTGCACACGTTTCCTCTATGTGAACCGTCTTGGATTATGGTGTATATCGCAAATGTTTGTGTTTTACCAACCGTGTGTGCCGTAATGACCTGCACAATGTAATTTCGCCCTAATTTAATTGCTGCTATTTAACATTGTACCTAATTTAAACTTGAAAGTAGGCTATAGTTTTATTCATATCCATCAGGTTCAAACAACCAATGCATTATTCGATTCACAGGTACATATGTTTAAGAATTACAGAAGCACCAATAAAGAATGATGTACCAGGGTTCTATACTTGTACCATTACAGATGGTAAAGAAAGAGGCGACAGACATTCCAGTTGCTGAACAAGATGAAGCGGAATGGCCCTATTGTGCTCTCCTAGATGCAGAAGGCATGCAGGACTCTAGTCCAACCCCTTGTGATGGCCGGCCGCCAATCATGTAATTTGAGAGGTAATCTTGAGTAAACTGCTTCAGGATCCACTGCAAAAGAAAAAAGATTTAGATATTGTCATCTAACACAACTCATTACGGGCAGTAAAAACAAGGCTACGGGGTTCTTACTTACCATCCTGCAGTTCACTGTTGTCTTGCATAAAGTGTAAACAAATAGTTCGATTGACATCTTTTGACCCATTTTAGTAACAATCTTTATCAGTTTCCTCGCTTGATGTTGGTTCATGAATATCTCATTGCCCCATACGCAGAAAGGGTAGAAGTGCGGATCTTTGGCAATGATATATGTACCTAAAAGCACCAAGTTAATATTAGAAGCTAAAAACAATTGAAAAATGATGTAGTACAATACTCCATCCATCCCATTATATAAGATTTTATTACATGTATATCTAGACATCATCAGAACATTAAGGTAACACTCTTCCTTGTTGTTATGTATCCTGGGATTGCATATTTAGTCATTCAGTACAATGCATGTTGCTAAACAACAATTGAAAAATGAAAAGACATGTTAACTACAATATCCTGAACAACAACCAAATATCGCAATTCATAGTGGTATTGTTGAAACTGTTATTGATGAAATTGCACTGCACAGCAAATAGTTGCACATATAGAGCATCACATTGTGAAGAACTGAAATAAAGAAGTCATAAGGACATCTCTAGGCGATCCTTAAAAAGTTAAAGGACTAAAACCCTTAGTGGATATATATATACTCCAACAATTTTTGGCCTTTTCTAGTCGATCCCCTAAACTTAAGGTTGTAAACTTCAATTTGATCAAGTTCAAAGCAGGTTCAACCGAAAGTAGCATGCATTCAAAATAAACATAGATAGTTTTGCATAACCGAACATAAAACATAAAACATAAATTTAAACTAAGCTAAACTACTTTCGGTCGAAGTAGAGGTCGAGCCAATCCTTCCTCGTCATGTACGGTGTGCCGCGAGTCAGGTCTGGGCCAGTACCATCGTCGGGGTCGTGGGGGAAGGCACTCCTCTGTACCACCGTCACCGCCGCCTTCGACCTTGTCATCAGAGGAGAGTGTGATAACCTCGCTGCCCTCCGCACCACCGTCCTCGCCGCCTTCCACCTCGTCATCAAAGGAGAGTGCGATAACCTCGCCGCCCTCCGTGCTGGCAAAGATCGCCCGCTCCGCCTCCACGAGCTCTGGCTGCTGTCGGTGGAGCTCTTGCATGTAGGCCTCATCGGCGACCTCGGCCTTGAGACGCTCCCACGCCTCGTGGTCCTCCTGTGCCATAGCCGAGCTCACCACCCTGGCTCTGGTGGAACGAGGTGGACCAGACGTGTGCCGAAGCGGAAATTGATCCTAGCCGCCGCGCCGTGGTAGCGGACTGCCAGCGGTCGTACTCCATGGCCGCGAGCTCGGCCATGTGGAAGCTACAGAGCCACCGGCGGGTGTGGAGTCTCTTGATCTGTAATCTCGGTGACCCATGTCCCCCACCGCCGCTGCTGGACCCCGAGGTAGGACTTCGTCGGCTGCCGGGTCCGGGGGAGGACAGGGAAGTCCTAGAACCGGTCTAGGGGCACGACGGTGGGTGGATCGGGGGACCGTCAACAGCGGATCGGGCCCGCGGAGGACGACGAGGACACCTCGGCGGCCACCTCGCTGGCATCGGGTGAAAAGGCCACGATAAACCTCTTTTTGGACATTGGCTACTCGAGCTCCCCGGCACACAGGCAGAGGTTGAGGATGGAGGCGCCGGTGATGGCGGTGACCTACCAATGGTTTCGAGGGTTGTGTGTGTCTGTGTGAGCGGAGGTTGTGTTTGAGGAAATACTGCGGCAACTGAAAATTTTACTAGGCGGGAGTAACAAGACGGGGCTACTGAAAATTTGGATCAAGGGCGACCAGATATTTTTGAGATTGCAAGGGATGAAGAGGCGGGAGTAAAATGCCCAGGCTACTGAAAATTTGAATCAAGGGACTGAAGCAGAGCGGGAGTAACAGACATCGCACACGGTCCGCACATACTAATCGTGTGCTAACAAACATTAAAACCTTCTAGGCGGTAGATATTTTTGAGATTGCGAGGGATGCAGAGGCAGGAGTTTTGGGGGAGCGAGCTAGTGTGCTTGACACGCCGGTTGTGGACAAGAGCCGACGCACCTTCTCGCGTAAGCCATAGGTGTACTATACACCGACGGTGCTCCAAGATGTTTTGTACTACATCTCACACGGTTGGTGAGAATAAACTGTGTGGGATCTACTTGTTTTGAATTACAAAATGGGGTCACAACGGCAATGGATGGTGTTTGAATTGCTAGACCTTTTATCTGCAGTGAACATGCAACTGTATGTGTGTCGTAAAAGAATTGGAATTATTCAGGTTTCGTTTGGACATTTCATACATTAAACTGGTTTTCTAGCCATTTCAGGTGCACAATTCAAAATTAAACTACATGCACATGCTTCGGTGCATACAAATTGGTTGAAAAATCAAATATGTGTCCTTCAGTGCATGCTTAGGTCCATGGAAGAAATGGGAATGAATTTTTCGCGGTCCTTTTGGCCTTTTTTATACATTAATTGGGTTTTCTAGGCATTTTATGTGCATAATTCAAATTTGAACTACAAGCACATGCTCCAATGCACTAAAGTTGGTTGAAAAATCACATGTGTGTCCTTGGGTGAATTTCTAGATCCCATGCAAGTGATGAGAATGAATTTCAAAAACAAGGGCACTGTTGATTGTCGGCAAAACATTGAGATACTTGGTTTTTAAATTCTAGTAAATCCAAAACTTATCTGAAATTCATGAAACTTGGCATGCTATCATGGAGCGGCATCAACATGCCGTGGTGAAAATTTTGTCCCATCTGGGGAAGGTTTGGGTATAAGCTTCTGACAAACCAGAGCTTCTCACAACAAGCATGATAGTTTCGATAGGGAACGTACCACCTTTGGGGACGAGACGATATCTGTTGCCTCTTATTGTTTTCAAAAAATTTCTAGTGTCAAGATAGAACAACAGGAATGTTGTGTTCAATTTTGGAATTTTTCGGGGTCCATTTGGCCTTTTTATACATTAATAGGGTTTTCTAGGCATTTTATGTGCATAATTCAAATTTGAACTACAAGCACATGCTCCAGTGCACCAAAGTTGGTTGAAAAATAACATGTGTGTCCTTGGGTGAATTTCTAGGTCCCATGCAAGAGATGGGAATGAAATTCAAACACCATGGCACTGTTGATTGCCGGCAAAACGTTGAGATGCCTGGTTTTTAAATACTAGTAAATCTAAAACTCGTCTGAAATTCATGAAACTTGGCATGCTATCATGGAGCGGCATCAACATGCCCTGGTGAACATTTTGTCCCATTTGGGGTAGGTTCGGGTATAAGATTCTCACAAACCAGAGCTTCTCACAACAAGCATGATGGTTTTGATAGGGAACATACCACCTTTGGTGACGGGACGATATCCGTTGCCTCTTATTGCTTTCAAAATTTTTCTAGTGTCAACATAGAACAACAGGAGTGTTGTGTTCAATCTTGGAATTTTTCGGGGTTCGTTTGGCCTTTTTTATTCACTAACTGGGTTTTCTAGGCATTTTATGTGCATAATTCAAATTTGAACTACAAGCACATGCTCCAATGCACTAAAGTTGGTTGAAAAATCACATGTGTGTCCTTGGTTGCATGCTTAGGTCCCATGCAAGAGATGGGAATGAAATTCAAACACCAGGGCACTGTTGATTGCCGGCAAAATATTGTGATGCCTGGTTTTTAAATTCTAGTAAATCCAAAACTTGTATGAAATTCATGAAACTTGGCTTGCTATCATGGAGCGGAATCAACATGCCATGGTAAAAAAAATTGTCCCCTTTGGGGCAGGTTCGGGTATAAGCTTCTCATAAACCAGAGCTTCTCACAACAAGCATGATGGTTTCGATAGGGAAGTCCCACCTTTGGGGATGAAATGATATCCATTGCCTCTTATTGCTTTCAAAAAATTTCTAGTGTCAACATAGAACAACAAGAGTGTTGTGTCAATTTTTGTGATTTTTCGGGGTTCGTTTGGACATTTTTATACATTAACTTGGTTTTCTAGGCATTTTATGTGCATAATTCAAATTTGAACTACAGGCACATGCTCCAATGCACTAAGGTTGGTTGGAAAATCTAATATGTGTCCTTGGGTGAATTTCTAGGTCCCATGCAAGAGATGGGAATGAAATTCAAACACCAGGCACTGTTGATTGCCGACAAAACATTGAGATGCATGGTTTTTAAATTCTAGTAAATCCAAAACTTGTCTGAAATTCATGAAACTTGGCATGCTATCATGGAGTGGCATCAACATGCCGGGTTAAAATTTTTGTCCCATTTGGGGCAGGTTCGGGTATATGCTTCTCACAAATCAGAGCTTCTCACAACAAGCATGATGGTTTCGGTAGGGACGTCCCACCTTTGGGGACGAAACGATATCCATTGCCTCTTATTGCTTTCAAATTTTTTCTCGTGTAAACATAGAACAACAGGAGTTTTGTTTCAATTTTTAGGATTTTTGGGGTTCTTTTGGACATTTTTATGCATTAACTGAGTTTTCAATGCATTTATGTGCATAATTCAAATTTGAACTACATGCACATGCTCCAGTGCATATAAATTGGTTGAAAAATCAAATTCATGTCCTTGGGTGCATGCTTAGGTCCCATGCAAGAAATGGGAATGAATTTCAAACACTAGGGCACCGTTGATTACTAGCAAAACATTGAGATGCCTCGTTTTTAAATTCTAGTAAATCCAAAACTCGTCCGAAATTCATGAAACTTGGCATGCTTTCATGAAGTGGCATCAACATGCCGTGGTAAATTTTTAGTCCCGTTTGGGGCAGGTTCGGGTATATGCTTCTCACAAACCAGAGCTTCTCACAACAAGCATCATGGTTTCGGTAGGGAACGTCCCACCTTTGGGGATGTATCGATATCCACTGCCTCTTATTGCTTCCAAATTTTTTCTCGTGTCAATATAGAATAACAGGAGTGTTGTGTTAATTTTTTTGATTTTTCGGGGTTCTTTTGGACATTTTTATGCATTAACTGAGTTTTCTATGCATTTATGTGCATAATTCAAATTTGAACTACATGCTGCATATAAATTGGTTGAAAAATCAAATTTGTGTCCTTGGGTGCATGCTTACGTCCCATGCAAGAAATGGGAATGAATTTCAAACACCAGGGCACCGTTGATTGCCGACAAAACATTGAGATGCCTGGTTTTTAAATTCTAGTAAATCCAAAACTCGTCTAAAATTCATGAAACTTGGCATGCTATCATGGAATGGCACCTGACATGATGTGGTATTTTTCGTGTCCATTTTGAGGGAAGGCGCACTCAAAAAATGACAGCCAACAAAGGCATTTTGAAAAAATAGCTGCCACTTTAATATCTCAAACATGTATAATTCAAAATGTGTGCGTTCTGTTAACCATTGAAGTGATGCCACATGTCTTGGTTTTAATGGCTGTAGGAGGTGTCGTGCGGACAACTGCTTCTTGACTGAACGGGAGGCGTGCGAGCGCAGTCCGGTGCGCAAGCTGACCGAGAGGCGTGCAAGCTGTCCTCCAATGCGCAGGCTCACCTTGAAGCATGCGAACTGTACGCTGTGCAGGCTCACTGGGAAGCAAGCCCTTTCACTTCCATGGCCGCCCGCCTTCCTCTCCATTAATGGTGCCCGAGCTGCTGTTTAATATGGGTGGCCTTACTATTCGCCTCCCATTCCCCTCCCCCCTGCAGACCTCCACTGCCATGGCGCGGAATGATCATCTGCCACTAGTCTTCAACTTTGGTGAAGTCGACTCCGAGCCAGAGGAGATAGAAAATAAGGAGGAATGGGGCCTCATGGACATGGCCCAGAACGAGATGGTCGCGACGGTTGCTGCCCGCGCTCCCGTCCCAGCTCCCATCCCCGCGTACGCGCCAGCGACCATCCCCGTAGCGTTGACGGGCTGGCCACCGACACTATCGCAGAGCTGGAAGCCGTGGGCGTCAGCGAGGTCTCCGCGGACCCGCACGAGCTCGTGTACATGCCAGCGCCAGCGCCCGTGCCCGTGCGCGCCCCTCCACCCACTGTGGCGCTGACCCCCGTGCGTTTGGCTACACCTGCCGTGCCCGTGCGCGCCCCTCCAACCACCGTGGTGCCGGTGTCGGTGTCAAAACCGGTGGATCTCGGGTAGGGGGTCCCAAACTGTGCATCTAAGGCTAATAGTAACAGGAGGCGGGGGACGCGATGTTTACCCAGGTTCGGGCCCTCTCGATGGAGGTAATACCCTACTTCCTGCTTGATTGATCTTGATGATATGAGTATTACAAGAGTTGATCTACCACGAGATCGTAGAGGCTAAACCCTAGAAGCTAGCCTATGATTATGATTCTTGTTGTCCTACGGACTAAACCCTCCGGTTTATATAGACACCGGAGGGGGCTAGGGTTACACAGAATCGGTTACAGAGAAGGAGATATACATATCCGAATTGCCAAGCTTGCCTTCCACGCAAAGGAGAGTCCCACCCGGACACGGGACGAAGTCTTCAATCTTGTATCTTCATAGTCCAACAGTCCGACCGAAGTATATAGTCTGGCTGTCCGAGGACCCCTTAATCCAGGACTCCCTTAGTAGCCCCTGAACCAGGCTTCAACGACGATGAGTCCGGCGTGCATATTGTCTTCGACATTGCAAGGCGGGTTCCTTCTTCGAATACTCCATAGAAGATTTTGAACACAAGGATCGTGTCCGGCTCTGCAAAATAATTTCCACATACCACCGTAGAGAGTACAATATCCCACAAATCTAATCTGCTGACAACTTTTCATAGCGTGACATCACGCCACGGCCCGGTTACTTATCCGAACCGTTTTTTCTAACCAGCTTGCTACTGAACATGTTGCGAGGCGGTTTTATTGGCACATCTTGTCGAAGCAGAGATCGTGTTCCCCTTATCACGGGATTCCCATCAATACGGGTGTGGGTAACCCAACCATGTTTATTAGTATGACTCCTCGATTCTAGGCAAGTTCCAAACGGCCATGCGGGGGACGCTTGATATTCGTCCTCTTTATAAAGGGGCCAAGGCCTGTCCTTTTCTTCCCACACTCGATCCTTCCCTTCCCCACCTTGAGTTCCAACATCCAAGGCTCAGGCTAAGCGCTTCGGACCTTCAACCATGTCCGGATCCAACATTCAAGGCCGGTGGATGGCTTCCTCTGTCACAGAGGAGGACATCAAGAAGCTTAGGGAGGCCAGGTATCTCACCACCGAAATCCCGCACAGGCTGCCTGCTCAAGGGCAGGTCATCCCCACTCCCAAACCCAACGAGAGTGTCGTATTTGTTTCCCACTTCCTCCGAGGGCTAGGTTTTAGTCTTGATCCCTTTGTGAGAGGGCTCATGTTCTATTATGGGCTAGATTTCCATGATCTAGCTCCAGATTCCATCCTTCACATCTCGTCGTTTATCGTCGTGTGTGAGGCCTTCCTCTGCATCACCCCACACTTCGGCTTATGGCTCAAGACCTTTAATGTGAAGCCGAATATGATCGATGGGCGACACGCAGAGTGCGAAGGTGGTACGATAAGCAAAGGCACCAACGCCCCATGGCCAAAGGGTTCCTTCTCGGAGGTGTCCGATTTATGGCAACGGGAGTGGTTTTACATCACAGCTCCCCGAGGTACAAAGTGGGCGGCCGCCCCCGCCTTCCGCTTGGGCCCTCCGCCCCAACTGGCGTCATGGGTCAACAAGGGGCTGGACTGGGGGGCAGTTAATGACGTGCTGACATTGCAAAGCCGCATCCGAGATCTTCTCAGGAGGGATGTCAGTCTTGTCAAGGTAATGCAAGTTATGCTAGTTCGTCAGATCCTGCCATGCCAACGTCGATCTCTCCATATGTGGGAGTTCAACCGAGAAGGACCGCGAACTATTCGACAATTCTTTGGCATGACGCTCAAAGAGATGTATGGGTTGTTCTTCGGATCACGAATAAAGTGTCCAGACTCCATCGAGGATGCGGGTCTCAACTGCAACCGTCCAGATACCCAAGTAAGTATTCCCGCGACCGAACTGCTGTCTTATTATTTTTCACAACATCACTCTGAAAAATTGCTCTCTACCAGGACTGGATAAGAAAGGTGGATAGGATCAGGTGTTCGGCCCTCTTCCCGAAGGCTCACCGGATCCTGCATTAACCAGGATGCTTGAGTGTGCTTCCTATCAAGCGCCATTAGGAGAAGATGAGGTGAGGAAAGAAGCCAAAAGCGGGCCTCACGCATTACACATCCAAGCCAGGGGAATTAGTGTCTCCGCGAAGGAGGATAATCGGGGAGGTGAATCTAGAATCCCCTCTCCCCAAGGAAAGAAAAGGGCCGCCTTTGAAGACTTGGAAATGGAGGCTTCCAAACGAGGGAAGATACCTTCGCCAGGGGGTCCTGCCCCGGAGGGCATCCTTTCCGCACAGCGCCCGCAAGGGGGCCAGCCCTCAACCGAGCTGTAAGCGAATGAAAAGTACTTTGGTAAATATATCCCGCTTTATCTCTTAGAATAATAACCGAGACATATATATTGCAGTCCGGCTCGTAGCCCTTCTCCACAGAGTTCATCTTCGGGGGATCTTCTTCCAGAGATGATGGAGAGCAAAACGCCTCCTCCTGCCTCCCCGCCACATGGGGCAGACGACCCTGAGGTGTCATCATGGAGGGTTTCTCCTGATCCGCAAAGGCCAGAAGTTAACTCTTCGGCCGCCCGAAGTCCAGAGTATTTGGCTCCAAAGGAGAGCAATAGAAAGAGTCCGGGACTGTCTGGTGCACAAGCGGACACACTGATGGGTCTTCTGGAGCAAGCGAATATCTCAGAGGAGCATCGTACGTTAATGGGTATGGTGGTTGAGAGGATTTCATCTGCCAAAAGCGGGTTGAATGAAGCTTTTATGAGCCTGCTAAGAGGCTTTGTGGTACGCAAAATAATATATGTATTTTTGACGGTACTGCACATGCTAGGTGAGCTCTGTATAGATAGTAGCCCCTGAGACTCTGGTTATCGTCTAGAGGCGGCAAACAGAGGATCATAGTCCCAAGTAATGATCGAGCTGCTTTTATGTGTAGGCGGCTGAGGGTCCGGTGGCTGGCCGGACTGCTGATATTGCCGAACTAAGGCGGCAGCTGGATGTGCCGGATGCCGACATCACGCTTGTAAACAAGCGGCTTGACGAGGCATAGGGTATGTATGTACGGGTAGTCAGCAAATATTAAGAGGAGCGTTATGCTAGTATCTATAATATGCTTTGACTGCAGATGGAGCTGCTGCCGTGGAGACCCTTCGGGCGGAACTTGCCTGAGCCAAGGAACAGGCCAGGACAAGTGATGCGGCCGCCCTAAAGGCGACCGAAGAGTTAAGAGCCGAATAGGCTGGGCATCGCTAGAGCGAAGATAAGATAGCCAAGATGGCTGTTGAGCTGAAAAATGTCGCCGACCGCTATGAGCTCCTTGAAAAGGAAAACCAAGTGAAAGCGGCTGACCTGAAGAAGGCCTTGGAAGCAACCAAGGAAACTCACTCTGAAATTAGAGCGGTAAGGGAGGAGCTTCGAGAAGCCGGAGATATCATGGCTGGGAGGCCCTTTTTGTTGCGAATGAAGTTCATAGATCCAAAGTATGCCCCTCTGGATCAATTATGGAGTGCTGCAGACACGTATGCGGACTTGGCAAAGAGTGCTGCTGATGCGACTGAGTTTTTCAAAGATCAGAAAGATCATGAGGTGGAAAGGTTGTTCTGGTCGCAGTTCAGTGCTCCGACGCGTCCGCTGCTGTTAAATGAAAAGATGGCCGCATGGGCCAAGCTCCATAGGTTGTCCGGGCTTGCTATGAGGTCTGTCGTGGATCATCTTTGGCCGAGGGGCCCAAGACCGAACAATTATTTTGGCTTAGTGCAGCGATTCCTTGGTGCTGCGTCGCTAATCGACGCTGTGAAGAGGTCGGCGTGCATAGAGGGTGCGTGGATGGCTCTTGCCCGTGTTAAAACTTATTGGGCAGGGATGGAGGCAGCTGCTATTGCAACCCGGGGTTCAGCGGAAGGCCAGGACCCAGCCGAGCACTATTTTGAAGAAGTCCTAGAAGGCGCCCGTTTAATAGAGGCTCAGTGCTTGAAGAGTACCATGTTCGAGTGGCATCTACCTTGATTGTAAAAACAATGCTTATTTTGATTATAAAGGCTGTGTTTATACTTTTGCCTGAAAGTATTATAGTGCCTCATGTGCGGCCATTTATGTATGTATGTGTATAACCTGAAAGTTTGCAGTCGTCGGCTTCAGCCCCCACGCATATAATGCGGGGGTGTTCGGAAAAGCGCGTAATCACACTTGATCCAACGTCTTGGTCCATTAAGGAGGTGATAGCGCGGCGAACCAGGTAATCGGACTATATAGCTTTAACACTTTCACTTAGCCATAGGAGTTTGACGGTGGGACTACTATATAGCCCCTGGTACTTCCACATTCATCCGAATATGATGCGCGTACGTACATGACCGGGAAACCGGTCCTTCGTTAATGCGGAGGAATCATGAAGATTCCACTGAGTCATCGAGTTGTTGACCAGCCTCGTGCTATATCATGACAGTCAGTTTTCAGCTTTCTCTACTGAGGTGCTCGTCTAGATGAACCAGGGCACAATCGCAGTAGTTCTCCCAGTGCCACCTTAGCCGATAGAGCAGAACGTAAGGTAGCAAAACACGGGAGCCGGGCAAACCCAACATTTGACCAAAGACATGATTCGGAGCTGATGCATATAAGGCCAAACTCGCGACGTCGAACACTCCCTAAGGTATTCGGACTTTAAAACATATACTGGGCTGAGTAACACCCTCGATAATGCGACATGAGTTTCCAGGTACCTGCATTAGTCTGGCGTGGTGAAATGCCAATAACGCCAGTATCCCTCCTAGTTGTGTTAAGTGTCCGGAGGGTATGAAGCAACAAGAGACATTAAAAAAGGTTTACGCAGGGTCTTAATCTAAAGTTAAACCTTTGAGCGGGGCCCTGCTGCACGTCTGCGCCTTTGTCTTCGTTGTGCCGTATCCTGGAAGGCTGTAGCATGATGATCATCTGTAAAAAGGAAAAACCCAGGTGAAAGACGTCGTGCGAAAAGTTGGTTATTTTGAACAAACCATGAAAATGCAATCTGCTATGGTATTAATAGGGTCAAGCCGAACTATGGACTTTTTTACATGCGGGCAGCCCCTAGCACCACCCATGGGGGTATATCCATCCACCCAAGCTCAGGTTTATCTGGGCTGTTACAACTGGTGGTGCACCGGACTCGTCTAACCGTGTCCGTGGTCTTGACGACCGATCATTTATTCTGTCTGGAGAGGCCGTTCAGTGTTCGGCTGCTAGAGCTGCCACATATTCTTCCGCGCGCAAGGAACGCTCTGTATTTCCACTAACTGTGATGATGCTACATGGACCGGGCATCTTAAGTTTAAGATAGGCGTACTGTGGTATTACATTAAAATGAGCAAAGGCCATTCTTCTGAGTAGCGTGATAGCTGCTTCAGAATGGAGCGATGTCGAAGATCAATTCTTCGCTTCTGAAGTTGTCGGGAGAACCGATAACAACATCTAGTACTAGAGAGCCTGTGCAGCGGTCCTCTACGCCTGGTATTACTCCTTTAAAGGTAGTATTACTTTGGCTGATTCTTGATGGGACTATCCCCATTTTGCGGTCAGTGTCCTGATATATCAAATTTGGACTACTACCGCCGTCCATAAGGACTCGGGTGAATTATATTAACCAGAAACATAATACATGTGTGAATATATAGACAAACATAGTGTCACTAGTATGCCTCTACTTGACTAGCTCGTTAATCAAAGATGGTTAAGTTTCCTAACCATAGACATGAGTTGTCATTTGATTAACGGGATCACATCATTAGGAGAATGATGTGATTGACTTGACCCATTCCATTAGCTTAGCACTTGATCGTTTAGTATGTTGCTATTGCTTTCTTCATGACTTATACATGTTCCTATGACTATGAGATTATGAAACTCCCATTTATCGGAGGAACACTTTGTGTGCTACCAAACGTCACAACGTAACTGGGTGATTATAAAGGAGCTCTACAGGTGTCTCCGAAGGTACATGTTGAGTTGGCGTATTTCGAGATTAGGATTTGTCACTCTGATTGTCGGAGAGGTATCTCTGGGCCCTCTCGGTAATGCACATCACTATAAGCCTTGCAAGCAATGTAGCTAATGAGTTAGTTGCGGGATGATGCATTACATAACGAGTAAAGAGACTTACCGGTAACGAGATTGAACTAGGTATTGAGATACCGACGATCGAATCTCGGGCAACTAACATACCGATGACAAAGGGAACAACGTATGTTATTATGCGGTTTGACCGATAAAGATCTTCGTAGTATATGTGGGAGCTAATATGAGCATCCAGGTTCCGCTATTGGTTATTGAATGGAGACGTGTCTCGGTCATGTCTACATAGTTCTCGAACCCGTAGGGTCCGCATGCTTAAAGTTCGATGACGGTTATATTATGAGTTATGTGTTTTGATGTACCGAAGGTAGTTCAGAGTCCCTTTTTCAATTCACAACATTTTGAAAAATCCAAGATTTTTTTAAATTCGCGTTATATAACTTTTTCAAATAAAAACACGATAGCAGATTTTCTGAGCTATAACCTAAGCGAGCAAGAACTTCATTGTTTTGCCCATTTGAGCATTATAACAGCAATTCCATAGGATGAGATCGGGGACATGATGAGGAGTCTCGAAATGGTCGAGACGTAAAGATCGATATATTGGACGACTATATTCGGATATCGGAAAGGTTCCGAGTGATTCGGGTATTTATCGGAGTACCGGAGAGTTACGGTAATTTGCCGGGGAGTATATGGGCCTTATTGGGCCATACGGGAATAGAGGAGAGAGGCCAAAAGGAAGGAGGCACGCACCCCCCTCTGGTCCAAATTGGACAAGGGATGCAGCCCCCTTTTCCTTCTTCCTCTCCCCTTCTTTCCTTCTCTCCTACTCCAACAAGGAAAGGAGGAGTCCTACTCCCGGTCGGAGTAGGACTCCCCCCTTGGCGCGCCCTCCTCTTGGCCGGCCGCCTCCCCCCTTGCTCCTTTATATACGGGGGCAGGGGGCACCTCTATACACAACAATTGATCCTTGAGATCTGTTAGCCGTGTGCGGTGCCCCCATCCACTATATTCCACCTCGACAATATCGTAGCGGTGCTTAGGCGAAGCCCTGCGTTGGTAGAGCCTCATCATCGTCACCACACCGTCGTGCTGACGGAACTCTCCCTCGAAGCTCGACTGGATCGGAGTTCGAGGGACGTCATCGAGCTGAGCATGTGCTGAACTCGGAGGTGTCGTACGTTCGATACTTGGATCGGTTGGATTGTGAAGACGTACGACTACATCAACCACGTTGTGCTAACGCTTCCGCTTTGGGTCTACGAGGGTACATGGACACACTCTCCCCTCTCGTTGCTATGCATCACCATGATCCTGTGTGTGCGTAGGAATTTTTTGAAATTACTACGTTCCCCAACAGTGGCATCCGAGCCTGGTTTTATGCATAGATGTTATATGCACGAGTAGAACACAAGTGAGTTGTGGGCGATACAAGTCATACTGCTTACCAGCATGTCATACTTTGGTTCAGCGGTATTGTTGGATGAAGCGGCCCAGACTGACATTACGCGTACGCTTATGCAAGACTGGTTTTACCGCCGTACTTTGCACACAGGTGACTAGCGGGTGTCAATTTCTCTAACTTTAGTTGAACTGAGTGTGGCTATGCCCGGTCCTTGAGAAGGTTAAAACATCACTAACTTGACGAACTATCGTTGTGGTTTTGATGCGTAGGTAAGAACGGTTCTTGCTCAGCCCATAGCAGCCACGTAAAACTTGCAACAACAAAGTAGAGGACGTCTAACTTGTTTTTGCAGGGCATGTTGTGATGTAATATGGTCAAGACGTGATGAGATATAAGTTGTTGTATGAGATGATCATGTTTTGTTGAATTTCTCGGCAACTGGTAGAAGCCTGATGGTTGTCTCTGTATTGAATAAGATGCTAGCGCCAAATAATTGCTTTACTTTATCGCTATGCGATAGCAATAGTTGCAAGAGCAATAGTTGGCGGGACGACCATGTGACGACACATTGATATAGATCAAGATGATGGAGATCATGGTGTCATGCCGGTGACGATGGAGATCATGATAGTACTTTGGAGGTGGAGATCAAAAGGCACAAGATGATGATGGCCATATCATGTCACATATTTTTATTGCATGTGATCTTTATCTTTTATACATCTTATTTTGCTTAGTTCGGCGGTAGCTTTATAAGATTATCTCTCACTAAATTTCAAGGTATAAGTGTTCTCCCTGAGTATGCACCGTTGTGAAAGTTCTTCGTGCTGAGACACCACGTGATGATCGGGTGTGATAGGCTCTACGTTCAAATACAACGGGTGCAAAACAGTTTCACACGCGGAATACTCAGGTTAAACTTGACGAGCCTAGCATATACAGATATGGCCTCAGAACACTGAGACCGAAAGGTCGAGCGTGAATCATATAGTAGATATGATCAACATAATGATGTTCACCATTGAAAACTACTCCATCTCACGTGATGATCGGACATGGTTTAGTTGATTTGGATCACGTGATCACTTAGATGATTAGAGGGATGTCTATCTAAGTGGGAGTTCTTAAGTAATATGATTAATTGAACTTTAATTTATCATGAACTTAGTCCTGATAGTATTTTGCAAATTATGTTGTAGATCAATAGCTCATGTTGTTGCTTCCCTATGTTTATTTTTGATATGATCCTAGAGAAAAACTACGCTGAAAGATATTAGTAGCAATGATGCGGATTAGATCCGTGATCTAAGGTTTATCCTCATTGCTGCACAGAAGAATTACGTCCTTGATGCACCGCTAGGTGACAGACCTATTGCAGGAGCAGATGGAGACATTATGAACGTTTGGCTAGCCCAATATGATGACTACTTGATAGTTTAGTGCACCATGCTTAACGGCTTAGAATCGGGACTTCAAAGATGTTTTGAACGTCATGGACCATATGAGATGTTCCAGGAGTTGAAGTTAATATTTCAAGCAAATACCCGAGTTGAGAGATATGAAGTCTCCAACAAGTTCTATAGCTAAAATATGGAGGAGAATTGCTCAACTAGTGAGCATGTGCTCAGATTGTCTGGGTACTACAATCACTTGAATCAAGTGGGAGTTAATCTTCCAGATAAGATAGTGATTGATAGACTTCTCTAGTCACCATCACCAAGTTACTAGAAGTTCATGATGAACTATAGTATGCAAGGGATGATGAAAACGATTCCCGAGCTCTTCGTGATGTTGAAATCGATGAAGGTAGAAATCAAGAAAAGAGCATCAAATGTTGATGATTGACAAGACCACTAGTTTTAAGAAAAGGGCAAAGGGAAAGAAAGGGAACTTCAAATAGAATGACAAGCAAGTTGTCACTCTCCTAAAGAAGCCCAAAGCTGGACCAAAGCCTAAAACTGAGTGCTTCTACTGCAAAGGAAATGGTCACTGGAAGCGGAAATGCCCTGAGTATTTGGTGGATAAAAAGGATGGCAAAGTGAACAAGGTTATATTTGATATACAGGTTATTGATGTGTACCATACTAGTGTTTATAGTAGCCCCTGAGTATTTGATACTTGTTCAGTTGCTAGAAATTAGTAACTCGAAACACGAGTTACAGAATAAACAGAGACTAGTTGAGGGTGAAGTGACGATGTGTGTTGGAAGTAGTTCTAAGATTGATATGATCATCATCGCACACTCCTTATACTTTCGGGATTAGTGTTAAACCTAAATAAATGTTATTTGGCGTTTGCGTTGAGCATGAATATGATTTGATCATATTTATTGCAATACGATTATTCATTTAAAGTCAGAGAATAATTGTTGTTCTGTTTACATGAATAAAACCTTCAATGGTCATACACCCAATGAGAATAGTTTGTTGGATCTCGACCGTAGTGATACACATATTCATAATATTGATGCCAAAAGATGCAAAGTTAATAATGATAGTCCAACTTATTTGTGGCACTGATGTTTGGGTCATATTGGTGTAAAGCGCATGAAGAAACTCCATAAAGATGGATTTTCGGAATCACTTGGTTATGAATCATTTGATGCTTGTGAACCGTGCCTTTTGGGCAAGATGACTAAAACTCCATTCTCCGGAACAATGGAATGAGCTACTGACTTGTTGGAAATAATACATACAGATGTATGCGGTCCAATAAGTGTTGATGCTCATGGCGAGTATCATTATTTTCTGACCTTCACAAAAGATTTGAGCAGATATGAGTATATCTACTTAATGAAGCACAAGTCTGAAACATTTGAAAAGTTCAAATAATTTTAGACGTGAAGTGGGGAATCATCGTAACAAGAAAATAAAGTTTCTACAATCTGATCGTAGAGGAAAATATTTGAGTTACGAGTTTGACCTTCATTTAAAACAATGTGGAAAAGTTTCACAGCTCACGCCACATGGAACACCACAACATAACGGTGTGTCCGAACGTCATAACCACACTTTATTTGATATGGTGCGATCTATGATGTATCTTACTGATTTACCACTATCGTTTTGGGGTTATGCATTAGAGACAGCTGCATTCATTTTAAATAGGGCACCATCAAAATCCGTTGAGACGGCGCCTTATGAAATGTGGTTTGGCAAGAAACCAAAGTTGTCATTTCTTAAAGTTTGGGGCTGCAATGCTTATGTGAAAAAGTTTCAACCTGATAAGCTTGAACCCAAATCGGAGAAGTGCGTCTTCATAGAATACTCAAAGGAAACTATTGGGTACACCTTCTATCACAGATCTGAAGGCAAGTTATTCATTGCTAAGATGGATCCTTTCTAGAGAAGGAGTTTCTCTCGAAAGAAGTGAGTGGGAGGAAAGTAGAACTTGATGAGGTAACTGTACCTACTCCCTTATTGGAAAATAGTTCATCATAGAAATCAGATCCTGTGATTCCTACACCAATTAGTGAGGAAGCTAATGATAATGATCATGAAGCTTTAGATCAAGTTACTACCGAACCTCGTAGGTGTTCCAGAGTAAGATCCCGACCAGAGTGGTACGGTAATCTTGTTCTGGAAGTCGTGTTACTAGACCATGATCAACCTACGAACTATGAGGAAGCGATGATGAGCCCAGATTCCGCGAAATGGCTTGAAGGCCATGAAATCTAAGATGGGATCCATATATGAGAACAAAGTGTGGACTTTGGTGGACTTGCCCGATGATTGGCAAGCCATAGGAAATAAATGGATCTTCAAGAGGAAGACATACGCTCATAGTAGTGTTACTATCTACAAAGCTCGACTTGTCGCAAAAGGTTTTTCGACAAGTTCAAGGTGTTGAATACAATGAGATTTTCTCACTCGTATCGATGCTTAAGTCTGTCCGAATCATGTTAGCAATTGTTGCATTTTATGAAATTTGGCAAATGGATGTCAAAACTACATTCCTTAATGGATTTCTTAAAGAAGAATTGTATATGATGCAACCAGAAGGTTTTGTCAATTCGAAAGGTGCTAACAAAATGTGCAAGCTCCAGCGATCCATCTATGGACTGGTGCAAGCATCTCGGAGTTGGAATATACGCTTTGATGAGTTGATCAAAGCATATGGTTTTATACGGACTTGCCATGAAGCCTGTATTTACAAGAAAGTGAGTGGGAGCACTACAACCTTTCTGATAAATATATGTGATCAGAAATGATGTAGAATTTTCTGGAAAGCATAAAGGAGTGTTTAAAAGGATTTCTTCAAAGAAAGACCTCAGTAAAGCTACTTACATATTAAGCATCAGGATCTATTGAGATAGATCAAGACGCTTGATAAGATTTTGAAATAGTTCAAAATGTAACAGTCAAAGAAAGAGTTCTTTCCTGTGTTGCAAAGGTGTGAAATTGAGTAAGACTCAAATACCGACCACGACAGAAAATAGAAAGAGAATGAAAGTCATTCCCTATGCCTCAGTCATAGGTTCTATAAAGTATGCCATGCTATCGACCAGACCTATTGTATACCCTGCCCTGAGTTTGCTAAAGGAGTACAATAGTGATATAGGAGTAGATCACTGGACATTGGTCAAGAATATCCTTAGTGAGGACTAAGGAAATGTTTCTCGATTATGGAGGTGATAAAATAGTTCATTGTAAAAAGTTGCATCGGTGCAAGCTTTTACACTGATCCAGATGACTCTAAGTCTCAATCTGGATACATATTGAAAGTGGGAGCAATTAGCTAGAGTAGCTCCGTGCAGAGCATTATAGACATAGAATATTTGCAAAATATATACAGCTCTGAATGTGTCAGACCCGTGACTAAACTTCTCTCACAAGCAAAACATGATCATACCTTAGTACTCTTTGGGTGTTAATCACATAAGCGATGTGAACTAGATTATTGACTCTAGTAAACCCTTTGGATGTTGATTACATGACGATGTGAACTATGGGTATTAATCACATACAGATGTGAATATTGGTGTTAAATCACATGGCGATGTGAACTAGATTATTGACTCTAGTGCAAGTGGGAGACTGAAGGAAATATGCCCTAGAGGTAATAATAAAGTTTTTATTTATTTTCTTATTTCATGATAAATGTTTATTATTCATGCTAGAATTGTATTAACCAGAAACATAATACATGTGTGAATATATAGCCAAACATAGTGTCACTAGTATGCCTCTACTTGACTAGCTCGTTAATCAAAGATGGTTAAGTTTCCTAACCATAGACATGTGTTATCATTTGATTAACGGGATCACATCATTAGGAGAATTATGTGATTGACTTGACCCATTCCGTTAGCTTAGCACTTGATCGTTTAGTATGTTGCTATTGCTTTCTTCATGACTTATACATGTTCCTATGACTATGAGATTATGCAACTCCTGTTTACCGGAGGAACACTTTGTGTGCTACCAAATGTCACAACGTAACCGGGTGATTATAAAGGAGCTCTACAGGTGTCTCCGAAGGTACATGTTGAGTTGGCGTATTTCGAGATTAGGATTTGTCACTCTGATTGTCGGAGAGGTATCTCTGGGCCCTCTCGGTAATGCACATCACTATAAGCCTTGCAAGCAGTGTAGCTAATGATTTAGTTGCGGGATGATGCATTACATAACGAGTAAAGAGACTTGCCGGTAACGAGATTGAACTAGGTATTGAGATACCGACGATCGAATCTCGGGCAAGTAACATACCGATAACAAACGGAACAACGTATGTTGTTATGCGGTTTGACCGATAAATATCTTCGTAGAATATGTGGGAGCCAATATGAGCATCTAGGTTCCGCTATTGGTTATTGACCGGATACGTATCTCGGACATGTCTACATAGTTCTCGAACCCGTAGGGTCCACACGCTTAAAGTTCGATGGCGGTTATATTATGAGTTATGTGTTTTGATGTACCGGAGGTAGTTCGGAGTCCCGGATGAGATCGGGGACATGACGAGGAGTCTCGAAAAGGTCGACACGTAAAGATCGATATATTGGACGGCTATATTCAGATATCGGAAAGGTTCTGAGTGCTTCGGGTATTTATCGGAGTACCGGAGAGTTACGGGAATTCACCGGGGTATATATGGGCCTTATTGGGCCATACGGGAATAGAGGAGAGAGGCCAAAAATCAAGGAGGAGCGCGCGCCCCCTCTGGTTCGAATTGGACAAGGGGTGCAGCCCCCTTTTCCTTCTTCCTCTCCCCCTCTTTCCTTCTCTCCTACTCCAACAAGGAAAGGAGGAGTCCTACTCCCGGTGGGAGTAGGACCCCCGCCCATGGCGCGCCCTCCTCTTGGACGGCCGCCTCCCCCCTTGCTCCTTTATATACGGGGGCAGGGGCACCTCTAGACACAACAATTGATCCTTGAGGTCTATTAGCCGTGTGCGGTGCCCCCATCCACTATATTCCACCTCGATAATATCGTAGCAGTGCTTAGGCGAAGCCCTGCGTTGGTAGAGCATCATCATCGTCACCACACCGTCGTGCTGACGGAACTCTCCCTCGAAGCTCGGCTGGATTGGAGTTCGAGGGACATCATTGAGCTGAACATGTGCTGGACTCGGAGGTGTCATATGTTCGGTACTTGGATCGGTCGGATCGTGAAGATGTACGCCTACATCAACCGCGTTGTGCTAACGCTTCCGCTTTCGGTCTACGAGGGTACGTGGACACACTCTCCCCTCTCGTTGCTATGCATCACCATGATCTTGTGTGTGTGTAGGAAATTTTTGAAATTACTACGTTCCCTAACACGAGCACCAAGGCAGCCGATCCTCCATGCCGGATACTAGTCGGATGATCCCTGCGATCAAAGGTGATCGGGCAGGCCGACCAAGGATTGAACTTCGGGGCAACAGGCTCTACAACGTATATGTCTCGGAGTGCGTGTTTGCGCCTTATCTTTTGTATGTGAGTTGCATAAATCATATTCACTGTCTTGACTTCTGGTGGGAATTTTTTCTATCCCCCAGTGTTCGGCTGGCGAGGCTCATCCTCGTCTTCACTTGGCGTCTCCCTCCCCTTGTGTTCGGCGTTTAGCTTGCCGGCCTGCTTGAAAACCCAGCACTCTCTATGGGCGTGATTTGCAGGTTTTTCGGGGTGCCATGAATCTGACATAATTTGTCTAGAATCTTATTTAGGCTGGATGGTCCATCTTTCCTTCCTTTAAATGGCTTTTTCCGTTGACCGGGTCGAGAGCCCCTGAATCCGGCGTTGACCACCATGTTATCTGGGTTGTATTCATTGTTTCGACACTTGTTTTTAATGCGTCACGGCTTCCCGTTGCCATCCCTGACTTCGGATGTGCCTGGGTTGCTGGTGCCGCTATGGGCCAGCCAGCTGTCCTCGCCCGCGCAAAAGCGGGTCATAAGGCTTGTTAGGGCTTCCATTGTCCTTGGCTTTTCCTGGCCGAGGTGTCTGGCGAGCCATTCGTCCGGGATACTATTCTTGAAAGCCGCTAAGGCTTCGGCATCCGGGCAGTCGACGATTTGATTCTTCTTAGTGAGAAATCTGTTCTAAAGCTTACGGGCTGACTCTCTGGGTTGTTGGATTATGTGACTTAGATCGTCTGCATCCGGAGGTCGGACATAGGTCCCTTGAAAATTGGCCCTTAAAGCATCCTCAACTTCCTCCCAACTTCCAATTGAGTTTTCGGGGAGGCTTTTCAACCAGTGTCAAGCTGGTCCTTTCAACTTGAGGGGCAGGTATTTTATGGCGTGGAGGTCAACTCCGCGAGCCATGTGGATGTGGAGGATAAAGTCCTCAATCCAGACCCCAGGGTCTGTCGTTCTGTCGTATGCCTCTATATTCACGGGTTTAAATCCCTCTGGAAATTCATGATCCAGCACCTCATCGGTGAAGCACAGGGGGTGCACGGCACCCCTGTATTTGGATGTGTCATGGCATGCTGTCAACGGTTGTTGTGTTCGGTGCTGATTCCGAGCTGGTATTCGATCAATATGATCGTTTTGGCGGCTGTGATCCTGCACCGGAGCACGCCTCCTAGATCCATAGATGGACCTGGCCATACAGGCTTTTTTGTCCAGGAGCTCACGTAAATAGCGTGTTGACTTGTGTGCGGCATCATTAGTCGCCCTGTCGCGGCCACGGGGTGGTCGGTCCGGCTGATCGGCCATTTTATTTTTTGGCTGGGTGGGCTCTATAGCCTCATCGTCAAATTCGGGCAGCAGCTAGCGCTTTGGGTAGCCTTTGTGTAGCAATCACCACTGTGTTTTTCTTCAGTGTCGAGCACTTTGTTCCATCTACGGTTGAGCGTATCCTGCGTGGCCTTAAGCCTTTGCTTCTGTTTCTTCAAGCTCCTCACGGTTGCAATAATCCTTCTTTGGAGGTTCTCTTGTTCCAAGTGTTTTTTCGGGATGATGAATGCATCGTCGTCCGGACTGTTCTCCTCTCCGGAGACGGGTTGATGAATTTTACCCTCGGGATTGCCGTCATCGGACATCTGCTCTGGACTATGTGCATCGTCCCCTGGCTCATCCTGCTCCATCGCTGGGTCCATGGGGTCGTCGTTTTCTTTGGAGTCGATCGGGGTGTTATTCTTTCCTGCGCTGTTATCGCTATTTTTACTGTGGTGGGATTTAGAGTGGCGCCTACGTTGTCGCTTTGGTGGCTTCTCGAGGGGATTATCCTTCGTTGCATCCTCGCTGTTATTTTCCTTGGGTATATCCACCATGTATATATCATATGATGAGGTGGATGTCCAGTGCCCTTTAGGCGGTGGTTCCTGTTCTTCTCCGGCTTCATCGTCCATACCATCAATGTCTTCGGAGTTGAAGTGAAGCACGTCGGTTAAGTCGTCGACGGTGGCTATTAAGTGGGTGGTGGGTGGGGAACGAATTTCTTTGTTGTCCGCTTCCCACTCCAGCCGGACATAGTTTGGCCAAGGGTCTCCTGACAAAGAGAGAGACCTCAATGAATTTAGCACGTCACCCAAGGATGAGTGCTGAAAGATATCCGTGGAGGTAAACTCCAAGATCGGTGCCCAATCAGAATTGATAGGCACGGATGCACGCGGTTTGGAGCCTGTAGCCGGAGATGAGTCCGAGGGTCCGATGGCACCGGCCTCATAGGAGGTGAGGCCAGTGTTTGGCTCTATCGCTGCTGAGGGTGCGGCCTCCTTGGTGGGGTCCATCCACCCGTCCTCGGATGGCACAATCTGCTCCGAATTGAAGGCCGGGGCAGACGCAGGTGTGATCTCCCAAACACTGTCCGATGGCAGATCTAAGTCGTGATCGTCGTGACTGTTCGGCGCACCTGACCTGGGCTCGGATCCGTCGAAGATCAAGTCTCCGTGGATGTTGGTAGTGTAGTTTAAGCTTCCAAACCTGACCTGATGGCCAGGGGCGTAGCTATGGATCTGCTCCAGATGGCCAAGCGAGTTGGCCCGTAGTACAAAGCCGCCGAATACGAAGATCTGTCCGGGGAGGAAAACCTCACCCTAGACAACATCGTTGAAGATGATTGAAGGGGCCATCAAGCCTTATCGTGACGGCATAGTGGAACTCTCAATGAAAGCACCAATGTCGGTGTCAAAACCGGCGGATCTCGGGTAGGGGGTCCCGAACTGTGCGTCTAAGGCTAATGGTAATAGGAGGCGGGGGACACGATGTTTAGCCAGGTTCGGGCCCTCTCGATGGAGGTAATACCCTACTTCCTGCTTGATTGATCTTGATGATATGAGTATTACAAGAGTTGATCTACCACGAGATCGTAGAGGCTAAACCCTAGAAGCTAGCCTATGATTATGATTGTTATTGTCCTACGGACTAAACCCTCCGGTTTATATAGACACCGGAGGAGGCTAGGGTTACACCGAGTCGGTTACAGAGAAGGAGATCTACATATCCGAATTGCCAAGCTTGCCTTCCATGCAAAGGAGAGTCCCACCCGGACACGGGACGAAGTCTTCAATCTTGTATCTTCATAGTCCAACAGTCTGGCCGAAGTATATAGTCCGGCTGTCCGAGGACCCCTTAATCCAGGACTCCCTCAGCCAGTCCCCGTGCGTTTGGTTGCACCCGCTGCACCCG
Source organism: Triticum aestivum (assembly GCF_018294505.1). Taxonomy (NCBI): domain Eukaryota; kingdom Viridiplantae; phylum Streptophyta; class Magnoliopsida; order Poales; family Poaceae; genus Triticum; species Triticum aestivum. The sequence goes on from NC_057804.1 coordinate 42,753,275, forward strand.
TGCCCGTGCCCATGCGACCCCCCTTAGTGGCATGGGACACTGTCGTCAACCACTACCTCTCAGCAGCGCCAGTTGTCGTCCGTCGATCGCGCGACGACATGATGTTTGATTTACAAGTGAAGAACATTTTGTGCTGCCTTGAAGACTTCAACAACGGTGTCCCGGAGGACGACAACGACAACGACGACGCGGCATGCCGCCTCCGCCGCCGACGAAAATAGTTTTTTTGGGGTTTAATACTATATCTTGAATTCTCGATCATATGAATATAAATTCACAGTGTGACTGAATGAAAGATATGGTTTGAACGAAATTGTGATTTTCTCTCTTAATGTACAGACTTATCAAACGATTTTATTTTAAAAAAATGTCAACAGTTTTTAAATATAAAACACTCATCGCAAATGTTTTAGTTAGAACACCCGTATGAAAACCAACAGCTTCCCCAGGAAGCCAAGGGAAAATGTGCCAAGCAGGATTTCTGCATCCCTTCAACGCAAACAGTTGTTTTGCATGACCCGTGTGCAACCACGTACAAACAATTGGGTAAGATTTGCATATCTATCATTTTGGGTATGTTGCCATTTCTCAAACTGGAAAGATTGACATTTGTTTATCTAGTAACATTGCCATTTGTCAACCTTGTAACACTGCAATTGTCAAAATATGCAGCTACAAATCACTAGCACTATCTAATTTTTGCAACTAAAATCACTAGCACTGTTCATATGGACACCACTAGCAGGCGTGAGTTCATGGACGCATATGCAAATGTACCGTTGATTACATACAACAAGTCATCAACCCATAACGACAACGAGGATACACGTTGGATTATAGATCATTTCCAACAAAACATTCTAGTAAAGTTTTTCTCACACAACAAATAACAAAGCGATGAAATGAACTTCAGCTCAACCACTCGTCGGCGTTGGAAACGCTTGCTTTGAACCAGAAGTGATTCTCTGGGAAGGGCCAGCTACAGTCAATCTCGAGACCAACGCAGGACTGATCATCGAGGCTGAAGCGGCCTATGTCAGGACCCATATTGGGACGGTAGGGAAGCATAGTAATGTCCGAGGTATAGATACAGTTGCTTCTCATAAATGGTAGTAATGTTGTGTCAACAGCAGCTGGATCGCCTTCCACCATCATTGGATAGTTTTGTCCAAGGAAGAGCGAGTTTCCTCCAAGACTTTCAATACTGAACCAGGGAGAAGGTGTTGGCGCTAATACACTAGTATCCATCCCGAATACCCTGCAACGGATGATGGAATAGGTTCGGAGAGTGCGACCATACGAGACAACACCTGCTTCCTTAGTAACATCAGCAGTGCCCCGTATACAGACAACAAGAGGTGATCCATCAGAATAAGTTGCTAGGCACCACTCAGTATATGGGTCCTGCTCGTCCTCATGCTCGTGAATAAAATTTTCAAGTATAGGTGGTGGAATGTTCGCAGGACCTTGGAAACACAAGAAGGTTAATTAGTAAAGGAAAACTAGCTAACCCGCATGCATGTGGATGAAATAATTATAATTACGGTGGAAGACTAACGTACCGAAATCATAAGGATTACATGCAAAAAATAGTGCCACAAGTGGTGGCAGCAAACACAAGACCCACGTATTGAATTGCATCACAGTACTCATCCGGTATAGAAACTGATTTTTGAGCAATATCCATCGAGTCGAACCATGAAGGACGGCAACAAGCTTGTCAAAGATAGTGACAACATAAGCATTCCTATAACCCCAAGAGCGGTTGGGAACTTGACAAATTGCTATCTTCCATAGACGACAGTCAGCATGATCGTATTTGAACTCACGTAGAATACCGGTGTACTCAACCTCTGGGCAGTCGTCTGAGATTTTTCAGAGTGGAAACCGGTGACAAGTGTACACATTCACAAGTTCCCACTCACAGTTGTACCCAATATAAACAACCCAATCTCCATTTGCGCCTGCCCAAGCCTTTCCCTCAAGCGATGGCATCTTAACATCATACGTATCGTTATCAAGCGGCATCAACTTACATAAGGCAAGGCTTCCCTCGTCCCCGCGCCAGTCAGCAAGGTCACGGCAAAGAAGATAGGGGAGATCAAACCGCTCCTGGACCCTTGGGTTCCTTGTAATGATGTTATTAGTTGAGTCGAGAATGGTCTTGAACGAACCTGCCATGCTAGCCGAGGTGATGACGTTGCACCGATCAATGAGTTCCTCCACCGCGTCATAATTCTGATCAGGGCAAGAATAACGAGGTCATTTCCTGCTTGTTCCCTCCATGGAGAATACGATCAAACAATGGCAGAAGGAAGGGTGAAGGCAAATGGAGGAGGGAGGAAGAGCTAGCATGCGACAGCAGTTCCAAATCGAGAGGGAAAGGTGAAGAGACGGTGGACGGTTGCCACGGTACACGAAGAGGTGCCTGGGGAGCAAACGGTTGCCATAGAGGTCACACACTAACGACAAAGGCTGAGTGAACCGCATGCAATCCCATCACACAACACACACGTCTTGTTAAGTTGAATCGTTTCTGTTCTCTTGTGTCAACGCAAACAGTTCATCCGAGTGAACCGCATGTCGTATATCGCACACACCTTGATCTGGATGACCGTTTCTATTGTGTTGCCTAATCATAAACAGTTCATCCGAGTGATGTGTATGTTGTATATTGCACACACCTTCATTTGGCTGCCCGTTTCTTTTGTGTTGCCTAATCACAAACAGTTCATCCGAGTGAACCGTATGTTGTGTATCGCACACGCCTTCATCTGGCTGCCCGTTTCTTTTGTTCCTCCTCACCGCAAATAGTTAATTGAACTGAACCGTATGCCCTTCATCGCACATGTAACTAAAATCTGAACCATGTTTGATGCATCCTCCATCGCAAATGTTTTCACCTTTTTTGACGGTTTTCATACACCACCGTTTGCGATTATTGCATCGCACACAGTTTCTCGAAGGGTCTCTGATCGTACTGTCGTGTTAGCAGCATCCTGCAGTAGTGTTATAAGATGATCTCTCACTAAAATTTCAAGGTATAAGTGTTCTCCCTGAGTATGCACCGTTGCGACAGTTCTTCGTGCTGAGACACCATGTGATGATCGGGTGTGATAAGCTCTACGTTCACATACAACGGCTGCAATCCAGTTTTGCACACGCAGAATACTCGGGTTAAACTTGACGAGCCTAGCATCTGCAGATATGGCCTCGGAACACTGAGACGGAAAGGTCGCGTGTGAGTCATATAGTAGATATGATCAACATAGTGATGTTCACCATTGAAAACTTCTCCATCTCACGTGATGATCAGACATGGTTTAGTTGATATGGATCACGTGATCATTTAGATGACTAGAGGGATGTCTATCTAAGTGGGAGTTCTTAAGTAATATGATTAATTGAACTTTAATTTATCATGAACTTAGTCCTAATAGTATTTGCATAACTATGTTGTAGATCAATAACTCGCGATGTAGCTCCCCGTTTATTTTTGATATGTTCCTAGAGAAAAACTATGTTGAAAGATGATAGTAGCAATGATGTGGACTAGGTCTATGATCTGAGGATTATCCTCATTGTTGCACAGAAGAATTATGTCCTTGATGCACCGCTAGGTGACGGACCTATTACAGGAGCAGATGCAGACGTTATGAATGTTTGACAAGCTCGGTATGATAACTACTTGATGGTTTAGTGGGCCATGCTTTATGGCTTAGAACCGGGACTTCAAAACGGTTTGAACGCCACGGAGCATATAAGATGTTCCAAGAGCTGAAATTGGCATTTCAGACTCATGCCCGAGTCGAGAAGTATGAGACCTCTGACAAGTACTTTTCCTACAAGCTGGAGGAGAATAGCTCAACCGGTGAGCATGTGCTCAGATTGTCTGAGTACTACAATCGCTTGAATCAAGTGGGAGTTAATCTTCCAGATAAAGTAGTGATTGACAGAGTTCTCTAGTCACTATCACCAAGTTACTGGAACTTCGTAATGAACTATAATATGCAAGGGATGATGAAAATGATTCCTGAGCTCTTCATGATGCTGAAATCGACGAAGGTAGAAATCAAGAAAAGCATCAAATGTTGATGGTTGACAAGACCACTAGTTTCAAGTAAAAGGGCAAGGGAAAGAAAGGGAACTTCAAGAAGAATGTCAAGCAAGTTGCCACTCCCATGAAGAGCCCAAAGCTAGACCCAAGCCTGAAACAGTGTGCTTCTACTGCGAAGGAAATGGTCACTAGAAGCAGAACTGCACCAAATACTTTGCGGATAAGAAGGATGGCAAAGTGAACAAAAGTATATGTGGTATACATGTTATTGATGTGTACTTTACTAGTGTTCATAGTAGCCCCTGGGTATTTGATACTGGTTCAGTTGCTATGATTAGTAACTCGAAACATGAGTTACAAAATGAACAAAGACTAGTTGAGGGCAAGGTGACGATGTGTGTTGGAAGTGATTCCAAGGTTGATAAGATCACAATCGCACACTCCCTTTACCTTCGGGATTAGTGTTGTACCTAAAATAAATGTTATTTGGTGTTTGCGTTGAGCATAATATGATGGAATCATGTTTATTGCAATACGGTTATTCGTTTAAGTCAAAGAATAATTGTTATTCTGTTTACATGAATAAAAGCTTCTGTGGTCATACACCCAAGGTGAATGGTTTATTGAATCTCGATCGTAGTGATACACATATTCATAATATTGATGCCAAAAGATGCAAAGTTGATAATGATAGTGCAACATATTTGTGGCACTGCCATTTAGGTCATATTGGTGTAAAGCGCATGAAGAAACTCCATGCTAATGGGCTTTTGGAATCACTTGATTATGAACCACTTGATGCTTGCAAACCATGCCTCATGGTCAAGATGACTAAGACTCGTTCTCCAGAACAATGGAGCGAGCAACTGACTTATTGGAAATAATACATACTGATGTATGTGATCCGATGAGTGTTGAGGCTCGCAGCGGGTATCGTTATTTTCTGACCTTCACAAATGATTTGAGCAGATATGGGTATATGTACTTGATGAAACATAAGTCTGAAACATTTTGAGAAGTTCAAAGAATTTCAGAGTGAGGTGGAAAATCATCATAACAAGAAAATAAAGTTTCCATGATCTGATCGCGGAGACGAATATTAGAGTTACGAGTTTGGTCTTCATTTGAAGCAATGTGGAATAGTTTCGCAACTCACGCCACCTAGAACACCACAACGTAATGGTGTGTCCGGATGTCATAACCGTACTTTATTAGATATGGTGCAATATATGATGTCTCTTACCGGTTTACCACTATCGTTTTGGGGTTATGCATTAGAGACAACTGCATTCACGTTAAATAGAGCACCATCTAAATCCGTTGAGACGACACCATATGAACGATGGTTTGGCAAGAAACCTAAGCTGTCGTTTCTTAAAAGTTTGGGGCGGTGATGCTTATGTGAAAAAGTTTCAACCTGATAAGCTCGAACTTAAATCGAAGAAATGTATCTTCATAGGATACCCAAAGGAAACTGTTGGGTCCACCTTCTATCACATATCCGAAGGCAAGATATTCATTGCTAAAATGGATACTTTCTAGAGAAGGAGTTTTTCTTGAAAGAAGTGAGTGTGAGGAAAGTAGAACTTGATGAGGTAATTGTACCTTCTCCCGAATTGGAAAGTAGTTCATCGCAGAAATTAGTTCCAGTGATGCCTACACCAATTAGTGAGGAAGTTTAATGATGATGATCATGAAACTTCAGATCATGTTACTACCGAACCTCATAGGTCAACCAGAGTATGGTCCGCACCAGAGTGGTACAGTAATCCTGTTCTGGAAGTCATGTTACTAGATCATGATGAACCTACAAACTATGAGGAAGCGATGATGAGCCTAGATTTCGCGAAATGGCTTGAGGCCATGAAATCTGAGATAGGATCCATGTATGAGAACAAAGTATGGACTTTCGTTGACTTGCCCGATGATCTGCAAGCAATAGAAAATAAATGGATCTTCAAGAGGAAGACGAACGCTGATAGTAATATTACTATCTACAAAGCTCGAATTGTCGCAAAAGGTTTTCGACAAGTTCAAGGCGTTGACTATGATGAGATTTCCTCACTCATACCGATGCTTAAAGTCTGTCCAAATCATGTTAGCAATTGCCATATTTTATGAAATTTGGCAAATGAATGTCAAAACTACATTCCTTAATGGATTTCTTAAAGAAGAGTTGTATATGATGCAACAAGAAGGTTTTGTCAATCCTAAAGGTGCTAACAAAGTGTGCAAGCTCCAGCGATCCATCTATGGACTGGTGCAAGCATCTCAGAGTTGGCATATACGCTTTGATGAGTTGATCAAAGAATATAGTTTTATACAGACTTGCAGTGAAGCATGTATTTACAAGAAAGTGAGTGGGAGCACTACAGCCTTTCTGATAAGTATATGTGAATGACATATTGTTGATCGGAAATGATGTAGAATTTTTCTGGAAAGCATAAAGGAGTGTTTGAAAGGAGTTTTTCAAAGAAAGACCTTGATGAAGCTGCTTACATATTGAGCATCAAGATCTATAGAGATAGATCAAGACGCTTGATAAGATTTTTTCAATGAGTACATATCTTGACAAGATTTTGAAGTAGTTCAAAATGGAACAGTCAAAGAAGGAGTTCTTGCCTGTGTTGCAAGGTGTGAAGTTGTGTAAGACTCAAAACCCGACCACTGCAGAAAATAGAAAGAGAATGAAAGTCATTCCCTATGCCTCAGTCATAGGTTCTATAAAGTATGCTATGTTGTGTACCAGACCTATTGTGTACCTCACCATGAGTTTGGCAAGAGGGTACAATAGTGCTCCAGGAGTGGATCACTAGATAGTGGTCAAAATTATCCTTAGTGGTATAAGGATATGTTTCTCGGTTATGGAGGTGACAAAGAGTTCGCTGTAAAGGGTTACGTTGATGCAAGCTTTGACACTGATCCAGATGACTCCGAGTCTCAATTTGGATAATATTGAAAGTGGGAGCAATTAGCTAGAGTAGCTCCATGCAAAGCATTGTAGACATAGAAATTTGCAAAATACATACGGATCTGAATGTGGCAGACCCGTTGACTAAACTTCTCTCATAAGCAAAACATGATCACACCTTAGTACTCTTTGGGTGTTGAATCACATGCCTATGTGAACTAGATTATTGACTCTAGTAAACCTTTTGAGTGTTGGTCACATGGCGATGTGAACTATGGGTATTAATCACATAAAGATGTGAACTATTGGTGTTAAATCACATGGCAATGTGAACTAGATTATTGACTCTAGTGCAAGTGGGAGACTGAAGGAAATATGCCCTAGAGGTAATAATAAAGTTGTTATTTATATTTCCTTATATCATGGTAAATGTTTATTATTCATGCTAGAATTGTATTAACTGGAAAATTGATACATGTGTGAATACATAGACAAAACAAAGTGTCCCTAGTATGCCTCTACTAGACTAGCTTGTTAATCAAAGATGGTTAAGTTTCTTGACCATAGACATGTGTTGTCATTTGATGAACAGGATCACATCATTAGAGAATGATGTGATGGACAAGACCCATCCATTAGCTTAGCATTATGATTGTTGAGTTTTATTGCTATTTCTTTCTTCATGACTTATACATGTTCCTCTGACTATGAGATTATGCAACTCCCGAATACCGGAGGAACACCTTGTGTGCTATCAAACATCACAACATAACTGGGTGATTATAAAGATGCTCTATAGGTGACTCCGGAGGTGTTTGTTGGGTTGGCATAGATCGAGATTAGGATTTGTCACTCCAATTATCGGAGAGGTATCTCTGGGCCCTCTCGGTAATGCACATCACTAAGCCTTGCAAGCAATGTGACTAATAAGTTAGTTGCGGGATGATGCATTACGGAACAAGTAAAGAGACTTGTCGGTAACGAGATTGAACTAGGTATGATGATATCGACGATTGAATCTCGGGCAAGTAACATACCGATGATAAAGGGAACAACGTATATTGTTATGCGGTTTGACCGATAAAGATCTTCATAGAATATGTAGGAGCCAATATGAGCATCCAGGTTCCGCTATTGGTTATTGACCGGAGATGTGTCTCGGTCATGTATACATAGTTCTCAAACCCGTAGGGTCCGCACGCTTAACGTTCGATGACGATTTGTATTATGAGTTTATGTGTTTTCATGACCGAAGTTTGTTTGGAGTCCCGGATGAGATCACGGACATGACGAGGAGTCTCGAAATGGTCGAGACATAAAGGATATATTGGACCATGTTATTCGGACACCGGAAGTTTTCCGGATGATTTCGGGTAAAAACGGAGTGCCGGAGGGGTTACCGGACCCCCCCAGGAGTTGATGGGCGTTAGTGGGCCTTAGTGGGAAGGAGAGGCAGTGGCCAGGAGGTGGCGCGCGCCCCCCAAGCCCAGTCCAAATTGGACAAGGGGTTGGGGGTGCGACCCCCCTGTCCCTTCCTCCCCCCTTCTCCTTTAGGTGGAAACCTACTAGGACTTGGAGCCCTAGTAGGATTCCCCTTCTCCCGGCGCGCCTAGCAAGGGCTGGCCGGCCTCCCCCTCCCTCCTTTATATACGTGGGGAGGGGGGCACCCTAGGACACACAAGTTGAACTTTTTGTCGTGTGCGGTGCCCCCCTCCACAGTTACACACCTCGGTCATATCATCGTAGTGCTTAGGCGAAGCCCTGCGCCGGTAACTTCATCATCACCGTCACCACACCGTTGTGCTGACGGAACTCTCCCTCGGCCTCAATTGGATCAAGAGTTCGAGGGATGTCACCGAGCTGAACGTGTGCTGATCGCGGAGGTGTCGTGTGTTCGGTACTTGGATCAGTTGGATGGCAAAGACGTTCAACTACATCAATCGCGATACTAAATGCTTCCGCTTTTGGTCTACGAGGGTACGTGGACACAGTCTCCCCACTCGTTGCTATGCTTCTCCTAGATAGATCTTGCGTGATCGTAGGCAAATTTTTTTGAAATACTATGTTTCCCAACATCTATCATGTATGTTATGCTGTTACCAGACCTGATTTGTGCCTTGCCATAAGTTTGGCAGGGAGATACCAAAGTAATCTAGGAGTGGATCACTGGACAGCGGTCAAGAACATCCTAAAGTACCTACAAAGGACCAAGGATATGTTTCTCATTTATGGAGGTGACTAAGAGCTCGTCGTAAATGGTTACGTCGATGCTAGCTTTGACACTGATCCAGATGAATCTAAGTTACAAATCGGATATGTATTTATATTGAATGGTGGAGCTATCAGTTGGTGCAGTTCTAAGCAGAGCGTGGTGGCGGGATCTATGTGTGAAGCGGAATACATAGCTGCTTCAGAAGCAATGCATGAAGGAGTCTGGATGAAGGAGTTCATATCCGATCTGGGTGTAATACCCAGTGCATCGGGGCCAATGAAAATATTTTATGACAACACTAGAGCAATTGCCTTGGCGAAGGAATCCAGGTTTCACAAGAGAACCAAACACATCAAGAGACGCTTCAACTCCATTCGTGAAAAGGTCAAGGATGGAGACATAGAGATTTGCAAAATACATATGGATTTGAATGTAGCAGACCCGTTGACTAAGCCTCTTCCGCGAGCAAAACATGATCAACACCAAGACTCCGTGGGTGTTAGATTCATTACAATGTAATCTAGATTATTGACTCTAGTGCAAGTGGGAGACTGAAGAAAATATTACATAGAGGCCATAATAAAGTTGTTATTTTATATTTCCTTATTCGTGATAAAGGTTTATTATTCATGCTAGAATTGTATTGATCGGAAACTTAAATACATGAGTTAATACATAAACAAATACCGTGTCCCTAGTAAGCCTCTACTAGACTAGCTCGTTGATGAAAGATGGTTAAGGTTTCCTAACCATAGAAATGTGCTGCCATTTCATAACGGGACCACATCATTAGGAGAATGACATGATGGATAAGACCCATCCGTTAGCTTAGCATATTCATCGTTCAGTTTATTACTATTGCTTTCTTGATGATAAATACATATTCCTTTGACTATGAGATTATGCAACTCCTTGATACCGGAGGAATACCTTGTGTGTTATCAAATGTCACAAAGTAACTGGGTGATCATAAAGATGCTCTATAGGTATCTCTGAAGGTGTTTGTTGAGTGGGCATAGATCGAGATTAGGATTTGTCACTCCGAGTATCGGATAGGTATCTCTGGGCCCTCTCAGTAATACACATCATAAGCTTCCAAGAAAATGACTAAGGAGTTAGTTACGAGGTGATGTATTATGGAACGAGTAAAGAGACTTGTTGGTAATGAGATTGAACTAGGTATGAAGATACCAACGATCGAATCTCGGGCAAGTAACATACCGATGGACAAAGGGAATTATGTATGTTGTCATAACGGTTCGACCGATAAAGATCTTCATAGAATATGTAAGAACCAATATGGGCATCCAAGTTCCGCTATTGGTTATTGACCGAAGAGGTGTCTCGGTCATGTCTACATAGTTCTCGAACCCGTAGGGTCCGCACGCTTAACGTTCGTTGACGATATAGTGTTATATGAGTTATATGATTTGGTGACCGAATGTTGTTCAGAGTCCCGGATGAGATCACAGACATGACGATGAGCTCCGGAATGGTCCGGAGGTAAAGATTGATATATAGGACGATGGTATTCGGACACCGGAAGAGTTTCGGAGTGCACCGGGTAGTCACCGGGGCACCGGAAGGGGTTCTGGACACCCCGGGAAGTGTATGGGCCTAATGGGCCAAAGGGGGGACAGACCAGCCCACTAGGGGGCTGGCGCGCCCCTCTCCTTGGCTGGCCGGCCCTAGGGGAAGGAAAGGGGAGGGTGGGCCCTCCTGCCTCCCCCCCCCCGTGAGAGAAAGGAAAGGGGGGCGCCACCTCCCCCTGCCTTCCTCCCGCACTCAAATAAGGAAGGGGGAGGGTGTGGCTTGGGTAAGTCGCCAAGTAGGATTAGGCCCTACTTGGGGCGCCCCCTGGACTCTTAGCTGTGTGCGGCTCCCCCCTCCACCGTTTACACCCTCGGTCATATTTTTGTAGTGCTTAGGTGAAGCCCTGCGGAGATAGCATCACCGTCACTGCCACCACGCTGTCGTGCTGCTGGAACTCATCCACTACCTCGTCGTCTTGCTGTATCAAGAAGGCGTGGACGTCACCGAGATGAACGTGTGCTGAACGCGGAGGTGCCGTATGTTTGGTACTTGATCGGTTGGATCACGAACAAGTTTGACTACATCAACCGTGTTGCTAAACGCTTCCGCTTAGGTCTACGAGGGTATGTAGACACACTCTCCCCTCTCGTTGCTATGCATCTCCTTGATAGATCTTGCGTGTGCACAGATTTTTTTCGTTTTCCATGCAACGTTTCCCAACACCAACCCGACCATGAAATATTCGTCGTCTCTTGGCTCTCCCCTTTCTCCATATCTCCACTTACTCATGCCGACAAGGTCAGTGGTTCCCTCTTCTTAGCTTGTTGCTTCGGTGACGACAGGATCATATTTTGCGTATTTGGCATGTAGTTATGATCAGTTTTTTCATGTCGTTGTGGTTCCATTTAGATGACGGTGTTCACACCGCCCCAGCTTTAATGCCGTCTAGGAGGCATGGTCAACGGCGTTAAGGATCTAGTGGATTAGTGTTGGTAATGGGCATGGGGAACATCCCATATCCCATTTTATGTGGTTTGGCTACTATGGCGACATCAACAAGAAATTTCCCTTTACTAGCCTGTATGGATGAGAAAGTTGCCGATCTTCTCTTTTTTTCTCCTATGGAGATTTAGGGAATCTCCAACACGGACCCTCAAATCGCCTGGAAACGTTCGGGTCGAGTTGTCTGGACGCACTTTGGCACTCAACACGGTACTGTAACACCCGAGACACACCCGCCGATTACCGGCCGTTACTCCTAGCGAGATCTAGACTAGCCCTGTAGATTAACATTAGTCTTTCATCCGCACTTTGTCCTCACCCGTGCGCACCTGGGACCAACTTCCTAGTTGGTCACCCATCCTGAAATTGCTCCAAGCTGAGCATGCTTAACTTTGGAGTTCTTTCCGAATGGGCTCCTAGGAAAGAAGGAATTCCTTATTGATATGAGTAGTTTATCATCCCCATTAAGCTAGGCTCTCACATCCACCCTCACTCAAAGAAACTGACGTCCTCATTGGGTCGCAGGAACGTTCCCTCTTGGCACATACATCTGTGCATCCAGTCCGGCGTATGTGCCATATCGTGTGCCACGACAGGTCACAAACGCCATGCACAACATGACCGCACACCTGACCCGCGAACATCTATGTAACTATGAGGGTTGGTTCCGATACCAACTTGCAATGCCCCGGACACACCCCTCGGTTACTGGCCATTACTCCTAGAGGGATCTAGACTAGCCCTACAGATCAACACTAGTCTTTCATGTGCACTTTGCCCTCACTCGTGCGCACCTGGGACCAACTTCCCAGTTGGTCACCCATCCTAAAGTTGCTCCAAGCTGAGCATGCTTAACTTTGGAGTTCTTTCCGAATGAGCTCCCAGAAAAGAAGGAATTCCTTATTGATATTAGTAGTCTTTTATCCCTATTAAGTCAGGCTCTCACAGGTACCCCATCTGTCCGCGGACATGTCCAGTTGTCCACAATCCCACAAACTAAACGCAAACCAGGGGAGCTTTGCGGGCATCCAGACAGCTACCATGTATGCATCCAACATCTCATTCCCACATAGAAACATCACTTGTGAACGCACCTCCGCTCTTTGCACCACATTCATGCCAGTCCAAAGCGTCACATTCATGCCGGTCAAGAGTGCTGCATTCATGCCGGTCTAAAGCGGACGAGACCAATCAATGGAGCCGGCATTAAAGCGGACCACCGGCCGAGAGCACCACCCACGTTGTTTCCCAGTCTCCGTGCATGTCAAATGCAGAAGAGATGTGACTGGGAAGGACGGGATGACTATCTACCACATTCAAACTGGTTGCCCGCCTATCCACCTACCGACATTTAACAGGCATGGCAACCAAGAAACCAACTCCAACACCCGCAATGAAACAACCTACCACTTGGCCTAGCTAGCCCGCTATTTATACGTGGCCACGCCCGACATGATTCGCACAACACCATGCCCGCTTCATGTCCTCCTCCGTGCACCATATCCACCATGACCACGAGCTCTAGAGCGATGTCGGAGAGACTCTCGACAGAGCAGAAGCACAAGTTGGTCGGTGATAGCCAACAAGAGTAGGAAATCTATCATAGCCTTTTCGATAAGTAATAGTGTCAAAACGAACGAGGACTAGAAGGAATTGGTTGATGGAAACTAGCAAGAGTTCACTGAAAAGCTGCAAATATTGTTTGATGGTTTATTTGGAAGCAAGATCAATTGCAAGAAAGCAAATATTGACAAAAAAGCAACGGTGCAGCAAGTGGCCCAATCCTTAATTATGCTAAGGACAAGCCGGTTGTACTTATAGGGATCAAGTCATTCTCAAGGACACACGGGAATTTCACCAAGTTACTTTCATCAACATTCATTGAGGTACCATTCATTACTTTGATAGGTTGTTGTGCGGTGGAACTTATGATAAAGTGTCGTTCTTACTTGAACAAACAACCTACTTACAATTACACTCCCTATGCAAGCATTTGTAAATACAAGAGAGTAACTAAGATTAGATCTAACATAGCAATAAATTCTTGGGATCCATCACCCCTCGTGCTACAATTCATAAAATTAGGGTATAGTAATATTTGTCACTTCGGCCACCCAACCATGAACAAATGAATCACACAATGCTATTCTCTAGGCCCTTAAAGATGTAGTGATGTGCAGTTAACGTTTGCACAACACCACAACACAATATCAAAAAATATTGAATTAGAATCAACTTCACATGATTACTAGCAACAAGGTTTATCTCATGTCCTCAAGAACATAATGAACTACTCATAGCACATCACATTGATCATCATCAGTGGAGATCAAAAGTGCTTTGTCTCGGTTCCGCCTAGCAAACGGTGATTAAAAATCCCCAAAAAAATCCATGGAGTTTTTAAGTTAGATGGGATTTTATAGCAAAAGGGCACCGGAAGGCGGTGCACAGGGCCTCCATGCGGCCCCACCATGACAACTAGTGGGGTGCATGGGCCTACTACGTGGAGCCCCTATGGGTCCCTTCTGGTCCATCTTCTGGCATTTGGCTCCATATCTTTCGTAAAAATCACTATTTTTTTCCCTTTTGGAGCTCCGGGAAAATACTTTTTCTTATGTTGTTTGTTTTGACCTTATTTTCCAATGGTCCAGTATTTTCCTTAGAATTTCCCTCTTCATGTATTACATGCAAATTGAAGGGGAAAGGTATTAGTATTGATCATTAATGTGCAAAATATCATTGACAAAGAGTAAATAAAACAGTGATGCAAAATGGACGTATCAGCCGGCCTTGCGGCCGATAGGCAAGGCCATCATGCACGACGGATAGAGGCCAGTGAGCTCGCCAGAAGTAAGCGACGGCAACCCCACGATGGAGGAAGTGTACAATGATGTGTCGACGCCCCCGCCCACACCTGCCCATGCTAGCATCACCATGGAGTAAGCACAAGTGCACTTCAACGCTGTCAAGTGGAGGAGCAGCTAGCGTTGCAGCCGGTGTCAGTGTTTTGACAGGAGCAGGAGGAGTAATGCTACAACATCGCCCTCCTCACGCATCACGACTGGCGAAGGGCCAATCGACGACGAGTTCGTGAGGGAGGAGGCCATTGCGGCCATGGCCGCGGAGAACCCAAACTTCTTCAACAAGCAGTGGGAGCTCTACAAGGCCATGTGCAATGCTTGTGCCGGTTGCAACATGATCGCGACGTAGTCGGTGTAGGATTGAAAGTATGTCTAGAGGTGGTGAATATACTACTAGCAAGGCCAATGAGAAATTTTACCAAGTTTAACATTTAGGAAAATTTTGGCAAGAGCTAGAGTAGTACAAACAAATCCTGCACATGCATATCTAGAGTATAGGCAATGGAAAGTAAAGGACATGCAAGTGCAAGAATGTAGGAATTAGAGTTTAGGAGATTTGCAAATGCAATTTAATATGGTGAAGCTTTCGACCCGTGGTTCTAGTAGTGGTGATATCATACGTCCATGTTGATGGAGGCTTCGATCCTCAAGGGATCTAAGATCACAAAGATCTCGGTTGCGAGATTTCTCAAAGGTGTCGAGTCCATGGTGGGCTCACACCCATGAAGGGTCCACAAAGAAGCAACCTTACTTATCCCACCATGGCTTACACCTACGAAGGGCTAGCCACACTCGAGTAGATCTTCATGAAGTAAGCGATTCTCCAAGCCTCACAAACTTCTTGGCCTCTACACAAAAAATGTAGACTCCCAAGTACACCTGGCCAATCTAGGAGGCGCCACTCTCCAAAGTTAATAGATGGTGTTGTTGATGATGAACTCCTTGCTCTTGTGCTTCAAAAGACAATCTCCTTAACAGTTAAACTCTCTCACGGATTTTGGCTTTTGGTAGGAAAGGTTTGGGTGGAAAGCAATGAGGTGACTTGAAATCAAAGGATCAATGGTTGGAGTGGAATCCCTTTAAACTCAGCACAAAGGATGATCTCTCTCTCTCTCTCTCTCTCTCTCTCTCTCAGGAAAATGGATATGAGTGGTGTTTGCTTCAAGAGACAATGGTGGAGTGTGTGGGGGTATATATAGGCAGGACCAAAAATCTGACCTTTTACACACTTTTGCACACACTAGTGAGACGGACTAGAATGACTCGATTAGACCAATATGTACAAAAGGTGTGAACTTTGGATTGTTTGGTCACACCGGGTGAAACTAATCGGTGGTCTGAGAAGTGATGACCTAAGAACTTTACACACTTCGGTGACACCGGCTGAAATCATTCGGAAAATTCAGAACGAATTATAGAAAGTTATAGAAGGTTCGCACATGCTCTTCGGTGAGACCGAATGGTCTTTTTAGTAAGACCGATGCAGCTAGAGTTTAGGACAATGACTATATATCTTTTTGGCTTTGTGACTTCGATTGGAAATGATTTGATGAATTTGAGTTGACTTTAGGGTTTGATATAGTGGATTTGTGTGAAAGTGTTTGACGCTTTTGGAGTTTGATATTTAAGCACTTCAGCAATGAAGTCATCTTCTCAAACTCACCCCCTTTTGATAGTATTGGCATACCTATGGACTCAATGTGATCTTTGATCACTTAAATATAAAATGATAAGTCTTGAGGCTTGATCTAGCACTTTTCCTTAGCTCTAGAGGGGTTAACCTTCACTTCCCAAGTTGTAAGTAAAAATGAACTTTCCTGAAATATACTCAAGGAGATCATTAGTAGGATATGTATGTTGGCATGAATTAAAAAACACCAAAGGGATTGGATGTGCTTTCAGTTGGATGTGGAGGCGGTACTGGTGGCGCACGCAATCGTGGACGGGAACGCCGGCAGCTGCGCATCATTCGCGCTACCAGCGCGATTAGCGCCGGGTCGCTACGACCACGAGGCTGGCTCATCCACATCCATCATTGTCCTCACCTCCATTGGTGACATCCAGGTCGTTGACTCCGACAAGGAAGAGTAGGACATGGGAGACGGAGATGTCTGTGTCACATGTCTTACTCTTCCTCGTTGGCAGCCCGCAGGTTCACTTCCTGGGGCTCACGGCTGTCGAGGATGCTGGACATGGGGAACAACAAGGACTTGGAGCATGGTTGTCGGCGAAGGTTTAGACTACGTTAACTTCCGAACGCTTTTGTTTTATGAAATATGTCAAAAATGTAATGAAAATCATCTGATTTGCATGCAAATCATTCAGTTTGTTCAAATTCCGTTTGAAATGTTTGTAGACGTTTGAGGTGCGCGGTTGGATGGTTGGCTCCCATATCACTCTCTGTGGGCGAATATCGTGTCCGTCTTAGGATCCACATTGCAGATGCACTTAGATGTATCTTTAAGTTTCTAGTATTTTCTTTATTTGTGAGACAAGTGTCTGACGTTAGGATATTTTCTTTGTACTCGTCTCCCTTAATTAACATAATTCAAATATTAGTGTAAGAAATTCTTGGACCTTAGCGGGTTTGCTTGCCAGAATAAAACTTTTTTTCAATTCATCAAATGTTTCAATATTAGGCAAATTCATGATTAATTCCAATAAATAATTCATGACTAGAACAGAAATAGCATGCAACAGTCTAGCATACTAAATGTACAATAAAACATGCACAACGGCATGGCGCATGAAAGAACGATGGACATATCACGATGGACATATTGTTTGTTAGTTACTGCAGGAGCGACGTTGTTGATCACGATGTCGGCGATGATCTGTTGTTGACAGCAATGGAGACGACAATGAGTAGTACCGCCCGACTTGGACGGAAGATGACCCGTGACGATGAACTTAATGACAACGATGTTAGAGTAATGTCTCAAGGTGGTAGAATGACTCTAGAACCTTTGTATCCTGAGATTCGTCCTAAAAGAATTGAACAATATTCTCAAAGAATTAATGATAGTGCACCTAGTTCACCTAAGAAGAAAAAGAAAAGGAGTAAGAATAAAACTTTGCATGCTTCTAGTGAACCTGTTATCGAGAAATCTTCCAAGAATCCTAATAATGTTTCTATTTTCGATGTTGAGACACAGTCTGGTGATGAGCATTTACCTAGTGATAATGAAGATGATGATGCTAATGATGATCATATCGATGCTCCACCTCATTGTCGGTGTCAAAACCGGCGGATCTCGGGTAGGGGGTCCCGAACTGTGCGTCTAGGCGGATGGTAACAGGAGACAAGGGACACGATGTTTTACCCAGGTTCGGGCCCTCTTGATGGAGGTAAAACCCTACGTCCTGCTTGATTGATATTGATATTGTGGATGTTTACAAGAGTGGATCTACCACGAGATCAAGGAGGCTAAACCCTAGAAGTTAGCCTATGGTATGATTGTTGTTGTCGTTGTTGTGTCCTACGGACTAGAGCCATCCGGTTTATATAGACACCGGAGAGGGCTAGGGTTACATAGAGTCGGTTACAATGGTAGGAGATCTACATATCCGTATCGCCAAGCTTGCCTTCCACGCCAAGGAAAGTCCCATCTGGACACGGGGCGAAGTCTTCAATCTTGTATCTTCATAGTCTCGGAGTTCGGTCGACGATGATAGTCTGGCCGATGATAGTTCGGCTGATGATGGTAGTCCGGCTATCCGAACACCCCCTAATCCAGGACTCCCTCAGTAGCCTTTGAACCAGGCTTCAATGACGATAAGTCCGACGCGTATATTGCTTGGCATTGCAAGGCGGGTTCCTCCTCCGAATGATACAAGATTGTGAACACCAGGATAGTGTCCGGCTCTGCAAAATAAATTCCACATTTCACCATAGAGAGAATAATATATACACAAGTTCAATCTGCTGACGTTTTTTGCGGCATGACGTCACGCCACTACCAAGCCATTAATTGAATCGTTTTTTTTACTCTACCACCTCAGCGCATTTAGCGAAGCAGTTTCCTTGGCACGTCTTGTCGAAGCAGAGATCGTGTTTCCCCTTAATCCGGGGTTCTCATGAATACGGACGTGGGTAACCCAACCGCGCCATTGATGGTGACGCTTGGGGGATAAGCGAGTTTTACCAGACCGGTGGGGGACGCGTAGACTTCGCCCGCCCATATAAGGGATAAGGATTCACCTTTTCACCTATGCCTTCTTCCTCCTTTGCTTATCCATCTCCGCGCACTCGAGCTCCAGCGCCCAAGCCCGCACATCTCGTCTCAACCTTCCCAGTCATGTCTGGAGCGGGAGGCAAGTGGATGACCTCCTCCGTTACAAAGGAGCACATCGAAAGACTGCGCAGCGCCGGCTACCTGTCCGGCGACATCGCGCACCGGCTGCCCGACGAGGGGCAGCTCATCCCCACCCCCAGGCCCCATGAGAGGGTCGTTTTTCTTCCCCACTTCCTCCGTGGACTTGGTTTTCCACTTCACCCCTTTGTCCGGGGGCTCATGTTCTACTACGGCCTGGATTTCCATGATCTGGCGCCGAACTTCATCCTCAACATCTCGGCGTTTATCGTCGTGTGCGAGGCCTTCCTCTGCATCCAGCCCCACTTCGGCTTGTGGCTCAAGACCTTCAATGTCAAGCCGAAGGTAGTGAAGGGCACTCAAGCGGAGTGCGGAGGCGCCATGTTGGGCAAGATGCCCAATGTCCTTTGGTTCGATGGGGCCTTCGTGGAATCCGTCAAGGGGTGGCAATCGGGGTGGTTCTATATCACCGAGCCGCGCGACTCTAAGTGGGCGGCGGCCCCCGAGTTCAGATCTGGTATCCCCACGCAGCTCACCTCCTGGAAAGAGAAGGGTTTGCTGTGGGGTAGTTCGGAGGAGGTGACGGGACTCCAAGCCTGTATCCAGAAGCTGGCAAAGAAGCTCAGGCTGGTTAACATGGTCCAAGTCATGCTCATCCGCCGGATTCTCCCACGCCAAGAGCGGGCATTCAATCTGTGGGAGTTCAATCCGGAACAGCACCAGGCGCTGAGCGGGCTCTTCGATACGACGTACGAAGGTGCCTGGAGGGTGCTGTTTAAGGGCACCGAAGCCCCCGCATCCGCGACTGAAGATCGCGGATTTCGCTCGCAGCGCCAAGCCGACGAGGTAAGTGATTCTACCCTTTTACGGGACACTTGATTTTCATAGTTTGACTCTATGCGGGTTTTAATTTCCCCTTTTCTTTTGACAGGACTGGATGAGGAAGGCGGAGCAGATTATCTGCCCGGCTCCTATGCCAGAAAACCCAGTAGACGCCCGTCTAGCGAGGCTGCTGGTTCCGGCACCGCACGTGGTGCCGGAGAAGAAGGCCAAGAAGGAGGCCACGGGTGATCGAAAGAGTTCTCGTTTTCAGGTGTCCGATGACTCCGGGGTGGACTCCTCCCCCGAAAACGAGGAGGAGAAAGAGGACTCTCTCCAGAGGGGGGAGAGAGGAAGAGGAAGGCTTCCCCAACAGGGGAGGCCGAAGGGTCCAAGAGGGGAAGGACTATTCCCCCGGATAGCTCCGCCAACATCAACGTTGGCGAGGAAGAATGGCCTTCAAGGGCCAGGCCTCCGGCGAGATCGTAAGTATCCGGATCCCTGAATGAGTTATAATTTCTTTTTCTGCGTCACATAGTGTCATTCTGATGCCGCATGCTGCCTGTAGTCCGGCCAATGATGATCTCCCCGCTTCAACGAGCGGGTCGTTGGCTCCGTCGGAGGTAGACTCCATCCCGACCGCCTCCACCCCTCGCGACACCGAGGACACCGAGGTGGGGTCCCAAGAAGGGGCCCATCAGGGGGAGGCTCCAGAGGCGCCACGAGGCGGCCTCCCGGACTTTGCGCCGGACTCCATATCAGAACCCGCAGTGGTTCCGGAGTCCGGCCGACGGCCCCTTCACACGAAGGGCAAGACTGTGACGCCGGCGGCTTCCGTCCAACCGGAGGCGCCGGATAATTTGTTGGAGGTGCTCCAGAGCGCTTCCATCGAGGAAGAACACCGCACTATTATGAGTGCGGTGATTCAGAAGGTACAACTCGCCAAGAGCGGGCTGACCGGAGCCTGCAGCAGCCTTCTATCAGGCTTTGAGGTAAGAAGTTAAAAATATGCAATGTAATACCGCATAGACAGTAGCCCCTGATGCTCGGTTCGGTGTTCGGAAAGAAAAGCCTGAGGATCTGAAAAAAAAAGATATATGCAGGGTTGCTAAAAAATTATGTCAATATGGGTTGCAAGCCGCGCTGCTGTAACGCCCTCGATGCGGCTATATCTCCCACGTGTCGAAGCACGACTTAGAGGCATAACTGCATTGAAAGCAATGTCGCAAGTGAGGTAATCTTCGCACAACCCATGTAATACATAAGGGAAAAGATACATAGTTGGCTTACAGTCGCCACTTCACACAATACATAAATAAACATCCATCATCCAGATTACACTCAAGGTCTGACTACGGAACCAAAATAAAAGAAGACTACCCCAAATGCTACACAGATCCCCGATCGTCCCGACTGGGCACCTCTACTGATCATCTGAAACGATACATAGTAACGACCAAGAGCCTCGTCAAATTCCCACTTCAGCTCAGTTGCGCCATCTGCGCCAGTATCCTCGGCACCTGCATCTGTTTTGGTAGAATCTGTGAGTCACGAGGACTCAGCAATCTCACACCCGCGAGATCAAGACTATTTAAGCTCATAGGTAGGTAAAAGTGCAATATGGTGGAGCTGCGGCAAGCACTAAGCATATATGGTGGCTAACATACGCAAGTGAGAGCGAGAAGAGAAGCAATGTGTCGGACGAGAAGCTAGAAGTGATCAAGAAGTGATCCTGAAGCTACTTACGTCAAGCATAACACAAACCGTGTTCACTTCCCGGACTCCGCCGAGAAGAGACCATCACGGCTACACACTCGGTTGATGCATTTTAAAGAGGTCAAGTGTCAAGTTATCTACAACCGGACATTAACAAATTCCCATCTGCCTCATAACCGCGGGCACGGCTTTCGAAAGATTATATACCCTGCAGGGGTGTCCCAACTCAGCCCATCACAAGCTCTCACGGTCAACGAAGGAAATAGACCTTCTCCCGGGAAGACCCGATCAGCCTCGGAATCCCGGTTCGCAAAACATTTTGACAATGGTAAAACAAGTCCAGCAAGAGCACCCGACTGTGCTGACAAATCCCGATAGGAGCTGCACATATCTCGTTCTCAGGGCACAAACGGATGAGCAGTCCGTACAACGAAAACCAGCCCTCAAGTTTCCCCGAGGTGGCACTGCAAAGGGCTCTAGTTTGGACCAACACTCAGAGGAGCACTGGCCCGGGGGGGGGGGGTAATAAAGATGACCCTTCGGCTCGCGAAAACCCAAGGGAAAGGGCTTAGGTGGCAAATGGTAAAACCAAGGTTGGGCCTTGCTGGAGGAGTTTTATTCAAAGCGAACTGTTAAGGGGTCCCATAAATCACCCAACCGTGTAAGGAACGCAAAATCAAGGAACATAACACCGGTATACGGAACTAGGGCGGCAAGAGTGGAACAAGTCACCAGGCATAAGGCCGAGCCTTCCACCCTTTACCAAGTATATAAGGTGCATTAATATAAACAGGAGATATTGTGATATCCCAAAATAACCACGTTCCGACCTAGAACAAACTTCAGCTTCACCTGCAACTAACAACGCTATAAGAGGGGCTGAGCAAAAGCGGTGACATAGCCAATCAATGGTTGCTAGGACAGGATGGTTAGAGGTTTATCATGGCAATAGGGAGGCATGGTAAAACAGAGGCAGGTAGGGCTAACAAAGCGATAGAGCGAGTACTAGCAAGCAAATATAGTAATGATTTCGAAGGTATGATCATCTTGCCTGCAAGGTTCTCAGAGTTGTCGAAGGCTGGATCCTCATAAGCGTTCTCAACAGGGTCCTCGTGCACGTACTCGTCTCCCGGCTCTACCCAAAGCAAGAACACAAGCAAAGTAACAACAATAAATCACGGTGCAATGCGCAAGCAATATGATCCAAAACATGTCATGATATGCGAGATGTGATATGCAATGCATATGCGTGCTTCGGAAGGAATGATGATGAACAAGGCATCAACTTGGCAAACTAAGTATGCCGCTGGAAAGATGAGATGATTTCGGTTGAAATCGATATAAAGATCACCGGAAACGGATGCACGGTTTGCAAATGGCAAGCAAGACAAATATGGCACAAAGCTGCGATTAACAGCACGATGCTACTTAGCATGCAACAAGAAACTATGCTACAGCACCCCAACATGAAAACAAAGCATATGGCAGTGATCTACAGGAGATGCTTTACAAAAGAGGAACACTGAGCTACGGCTAATTCACATCATAACAGGTTCAAACAAGCATGGAGAAAGTGCAAAAAAATTAACAGGTTGGACATGGCATAAACAGCAGCACAAAGCAATGTTCAGAGCAGGTTATCAACATGCTACAGGAACTTATAATAGCAAAATAAGACATGGCATGAATCTACTCAAAGCATAGATCAAAAGTCCCTTACTGACCATAAGCCAAAAGGACTAGAAATATGATGGCACCCACGTAAACATAGCAAGTTTCGTTAACAGATTTCAGCAAACAAAGCATGGCATTGAAATAATTGTGAAGGCACCTTCGCGAGCTCGATGCACTCACTACAGAGCTCCTCATGATAAACTAAGCATACATCCATCAAGAAGACATGACATAGAAGCTATACATGGCAAGAAACAACATCATAGCATATCCGGATCAACTACAACAACCTCGGCCAAATTGAATAACATGTAAACAATCTGCCAGGAAACATTTTGAACCAAAGTAGAGCACGAAAATGACATGCTAGACTACTCCATAATTGCAACCAGGACCATGGATGGATAGAGCAAAACCATGTTTTCAAAACACCCTTACTGAAGTATCTCAAATTATGCATGTATCTCTCTGTAGCAACATGTTTACATGGCATCAAAATTACAGCAGAGCAGGAACTAAAAACAGCGTTAACGCGAAGCCTAGTTTACATGCTTGTGCTAGTCACCACATTGATCACAAAAATACATGGTAAGCACCTCTGTAAAGAAGACATAGCCTAGTTCAAAACACATTTAGGGATCAACCTCATAGGATGCACACATCAATCATGGCAAAAATGACAAAAGAGCTCGTGCTGATAAGAATCTGAAACTAACGATATGAAGCACTCTTCTAACAGCATTTCTGGCATCAAGATGACCTCAAATGCAAATGATGCAATGGAATGAAATAATGTACTCTTCGATACGAACAATTTGACATATTATACGCAAGAAACGGAGCTACGGGTGCCAAGATGTGATGCAATGAACATGCGATGATTTTAACACAGGAAAAGGACTTAGACGAAAATCGGGGCTCGGGGAAAGTCAACCTGCCGATCCGATCCGGATCTGACGCGAGGCGGCGGCGCGGCTCGCCGGAGTCGGGGACGAGGCCGGAGGGGAAGAGAGGCCGGGGCATCTCCGGAGCTGGAGAGGGCCGGAGAGGGCGCCGGGCGCGGCGGCGCCGGCGCGGGCAGCGCGCGGCCGGCGCGGGACGGTGACGGGGCCGGCCGGGACGCGGGCTGCGGCGGCGGGCGACGACGGCGGCGGAGGAGCCCTGCGGCGGCGGAGATCCGGGTGGCCGGGGAGGGCGCGGGGCGGCGGCGACGGCCTCGGGCGCCCGCGGGGCGGCGGCGGCGACGCGGGCCGGGGAGGGCCCCGCGCGGGCCTGGGCGGGCCGCGGCGGCGGCGGGCGGCGGACGCCCACGTGGCGCGCTGAGATTCGTCCGGGCACGGCGGCGGACGCGTCCGGTCCGATCCGGACGTGTCCGGCGGCGCGGAGAGGGGTTCGTCTAGGGTTTCGTCCGGAATTTCGGGGAAGGGGTCTATAAATAGAGGTAGAGGGAGCTAGGAGTGTCCAAATGGGGTGTAGGTTTTCGCCCACACGATCGTGATCGAACGACCGAGAGCATGGAGGGGAGTTAGATGGGTTATTGGGCTGTTTGGAGGGGTGTTGGGATGCAACTTAAAAGAGGCCTTTGCGGGAGTGCGGTTAACCGTTGGAGTACCAAACGAGCTCCAAATGACCCGAAACTTGACAGGTGGTCTACCGGTGCTATACCAGGGCCACTTGGCAAGGCTCGGCCCATTCCGAGAATGTTCAACACCCGCAAACGAAAAGAGACAAGAGGGGTGCGCCGGTGCATGTGGGAGTGTCGGATTGCGAAACGGACAACGGGGAAAATGCTCGGATGCATGAGACGAACACGTATGCAAATGAGATGCACATGATGACATGATATGATATGCATGACATGAATAAAATGCAAGAACAAAAGACAAAACCCAACCACGGAGGGAATATCATATCACATAGCTGAAATGGCAAGAGTTGGAGTTACAAAGATGGAAAGTTACATCCGGGGTGTTACAACACTCCACCACTACAAGAGGATCTCGTCCCGAGATCTAGGACTGAAAGAACTCCGGATATTCAGAACGGAGGTGATCCTCGCGCTCCCAGGTGGCTTCTCGGTCGGAATGGTGTGACCACTTCACTTTCAGGAATTTGATTGACTTGTTGCGGGTCTTGCGCTCGGTTTCTTCAAGAATAGCAACGGGATGCTCATGATAAGAAAGATCTTCTTGGAGGTCGATTTCTTCGAAGTTGATAGTGCGCTCAGGAGTCTTGAAGCACTTGCGAAGCTGTGACACGTGAAACACATCGTGCACGTTTGCAAAGTTGGATGGAAGCTCAAGTTGATAGGCGAGATCGCCTCTTTTGCCAATGATCTTGAAAGGACCCACGTATCTAGGGGCAAGCTTCCCTTTGATACCGAAGCGACGAGTGCCTTTCATTGGAGAGACACGGAGATAGACATGGTCTTCGATTTCAAAAGCCAAATCACGGTGCTTGCTATCATAGTAACTCTTCTATCGCGATTGCGCGGCTTTGAGATTCTCACGAATGACTTTGCACATTTCTTCGGCTTCTGTGATCAAGTCGTTGCCAAGAAGTTGGTGTTCACCTGTCTCAGACCAGTTGAGAGGAGTACGGCACTTTCTGCCATAGAGAATTTTGAATGGGGCCTTGCCCGAACTCGCTTGGAAGCTATTGTTGTAGGAAAACTCGGCATATGGAAGACAATCTTCCCACTTCATACCGAAAGAAATGACACAAGCCCTGAGCATATCTTCAAGAATTTGATTGACTCGCTCGACTTGGCCACTTGTTTGAGGATGGAAAGCTGTACTGAAACGAATGTTGGAACCCATGGCCGTCTGAAAGGAGTCCCAGAACTTATAAGTGAAGATGCTTCCACGATCTGAAGATATCAATTGTGGAATGCCGTGCAAGGAGACAATCCTGGAGGTGTATAGCTCTGCCAGCTGAGCTGCTGTGATAGATTCTTTGATAGGAAGGAAATGAGCCACTTTGGTAAGCTTGTCAATGACAACGAAGATAGCATCATTTCCACGCTTGGACTTAGGAAAACCAGTCACGAAGTCCATCTCGATATGGTCAAACTTCCATTCCAGAATGGCAAGAGGTTGAAGGAGACCAGCTGGTCTTTGGTGTTCTGCTTTCACTCTTCTGCAGACATCACATTCATTCACGAATTGAGCAATTTCTCGCTTCATTCGAGTCCACCAATATGACTGCTTGAGGTCATGGTACATCTTTGTACTCCCAGGATGAATGGATAGGAGGGAATTGTGTGCCTCATTCATGATGACTTTTCTCAGATCACCTTTTGGAACCACAATTCGATCCTCGAAGAAAAGAGTATCTTTGTCATCCAAGCGATAGCACTTGTATTTAGGAATGCCCTTGTCAATACCACGTTTCACCTTCTTCACCATGGTATCCAGGAGTTGTGCCTCACGAATTTGATCTTCCAAAGTAGGAGAGACTATGAGGTTGGCAAGAAAGCCTTGAGGAACAACTTGAAGATTCAGCTTGCGGAAGGCCTCACAAAGATCCAGTTGAAACGGCTTGAGAATTAGGCTGTTGCAATAAGCCTTTCTGCTCAGAGCATCTGCAATCACATTCGCCTTGCCAGGAGTATATTCGATACTCAGATTGTACTCCTGAATCATTTCGACCCATCGAGTTTGTCTGAGGTTAAGGTTGGGTTGAGTGAAGATATACTTGAGGCTCTTGTGATCGGTGAAAATGTCCACTTGCCTTCCCAATAAGAGATGTCTCCATGTTATCAATGCATGGACAACTGCCGCCAACTCAAGATCGTGAGTGGGGTAGTTCTTCTCGTTGGGCTTCAACTGACGCGAGGTATAGGCCACAACTTTCTTCTCTTGCATCAACACAGCACCGAGACCTTGAAGGGAAGCATCACAGAATACTTCGAATGGCTTGGATTCATCAGGAGGAGTCAAAACAGGAGCTGTGACTAGCTTCTCTTTGAGGGTGTTGAAAGCGACGTCGCACTCAGGCGTCCAGACATACTTGACATGCTTCTGGAGGAGGTTGGAAAGAGGCTTTGCAATCTTAGAGAAGTTCTCAACGAATCTTCGGCAATAGCTTGCAAGACCAAGAAAACTGCGGAGCTGTTTGACATTCTGAGGAGGTTCCCAATTCAGAACTGCAGAAACCTTCGCAGGATTAACAGCAATGCCCTTGGCAGAGATGATATGGCCAAGATAAAGAACTTCATCAAGCCAGAACTCACATTTGGAAAACTTCGCATAGAATTGATGCTCTCTGAGCTTGTCAAGCACCAATCGCAAATGTTTGGCATGATCCTGCTTATTCTTGGAGAAGACCAAAATATCATCGAGATACACCAGAACAAATTCATTGGTGTAGGGGTTGAAGATAAAATTCATCATGCGAGAGAACGTTGGAGGAGCATTGACAAGGCCGAAAGACATGACAGTATATTCATAAGAACCATAGCTTGTTCTGAATGCTGTCTTGGGAATGTCTTGTTCACGAATGCGAATCTGATGATAACCCATACGAAGGTCAAGCTTGGAGAATACTTTAGCCCCTTTGAGTTGCTCGAAAAGCTCATTGATGTTGGGAAGTGGATACTTGTTCTTGATTGTCTTCTTGTTCAATGGACGGTAATCGACACAAAGTCGGTCCGTGCCATCCTTCTTCTGGACAAAAAGAACTCCACAACCCCATGGGGAAGAACTCGATCTGATCAAACCCAGACACTCTTGTTCATCGAGCTACTTCTTCAATTCCTTCAGCTCCTTGGGTCCAAGCTTGTAAGGACGCTTGCAAACGGGTTTCGTACCAGGTTCAAGATCAATAACGAACTCGACTGGCCGATGAGGAGGCATACCCGGAAGCTCTTCTGGAAAGACATCTTGGTACTCACAAATGACTGGAATTTGAGAAATAGCATCCAATTTGCCCTTCTCATTGAGAGAAAATAACTGAATGGTTTCATCACGAGCGGCATAGATGATAACATCCTCAGAAGGGTGAGTCAATTGAATTTGCCTGGCAGCACAATCAAGCTGAGCCTTGTGCTTAGAAAGCCAGTCCATCCCGAGAATAAGATCAATATCAGAGTCACCAAGAACCACTGGAGAAGACAGAAATTTATAGTCGCCCATCTTGATGGAAACATCCGGAACCATGGAGCTAGCGTTCATGAATTTACCCGGAGAGACAACTGATAACGGTCTAGGCAAATCTTGAAAAACCATCTCATGCTTAGATGAAAAAGGTCTTGAGATGAAACTATGCGATGCACCAGTATCAAATAAGACTTTTACAGGAATATCATTAACAGGAAGATTACCGATGATCACATCTGAAGAATCCTCTGCCTGAGCTGCATTCATCATGTTCACCTTTGCAGACTTTGGATTATGCCTGACCACTGCATTGCTTGAAGATCTCACAGGAGGAGGAGGAGGAAGGCGCCTTTGATTTAAGCATTTATTCGCGTAGTGACCTTTCTGCTGGCACTTGTTGCAAGTCACTTCTGAGAGCGGACGATGATAAGGAGCACTAGACCTTGGAGCTTGAGGCTGGGACTTGTTCTGATAGCTTGGGTTGGGTGGGTAGGAAGATCCACGACCACCTGAGTTCTTCTGTTGGTAAGGCTGACGAAACGGAGGAGGAGGCAGGTAGAACTTCTGCTGCTTAGCTGCCACTTGTGAGGAAGAAGACGACTGCACTGCATCTCTGATTCTCTTCTTAGAAGCCTCACACTTGAGCTGAGCACCTTCTTGCTTGAGTGCCATATTGTAGAATTGATCAAACTGAGTAGGCTCAATAAGAATGAGAGCTAACTGCAGATCCTCTCTAAGGCCACCTCTGAACTGATAGATCATACTTTTCTCATCTGGAACATCCTGCTTAGCAAAGCGAGCAAGTTTCTGAAACTGCTTGTTGTATTCATACACTGACATGTTGCCTTGCTTGAGATTGCGGAACTCCTCACGCTTGCTCTCAACAACACTGGTAGGAATATGGTGAGCTTTAAAGTCCCGACAGAAATCAGTCCAAGTAATCACTCGACCACCTCTGGAATCCTTGTATTGCTGGAACCAATCAGCTGCCTGATCCTTGAGCTGAAAAGAAGCAAACTTGACATAGTCCTCAGGCCTGACATTGCTGCATTCAAAATGCTTGTTGATATCCATGAGCCAATCATCGGCGTCGGTGGCCTCGACACAATAGCTGAAAGACTTCGGCTGATTTGCAAGGAATTGGTTGAGGGTAGGAAACTGAGGCTGATGATTGAACTGCCCTTGACCTTGATTCCCTTGGTTGCCTTGGCCTTGGTTGCGCTCTTGCATGAGCTGGATCATCATCTGAGCATGAGCGTTAGAGGCTGCCATCAAAGCTTGCCATGCCTCCGGAGGCGGAGGTGGAGGTGGAGGGTTCGCCTGACTCCCATCATTGCGTTTCGGATTCAGACGCGTTGGCGGAGCCATCCTGAAGAGGGTGACATCCGTTAGCATCTTGATAGACAGATAGACAAGTTGAATCAACGGATAGAAATTGCAACATATAGTCTTCACAATAAACATTCGAACAAAGATGAACGAATGAATTCCAGAGTAAACATCACACGTCCATTAAGGTGAGAAGCCACTTGAATAGAGATTGATGAATGAAATAAACAAGGTACAACTGGAACAAATACGTGGTAAGGATTACCCAATCACAAACCAAATATCTGCGGGAAGAAAAGCTAGAGCTACTTGAATCCCACCTATAAACTCCCGAAATTTTCTGGTTATGCAATCTGGTGTTGGGGATACAGGGAAAGCACAATATCTCACCCAAACTAGCAATCCCTACATCCAGCTGTATCCATCCGTCAACACATAACCAAGAAACCTTCGGAAATCGTGTACCTCAACCTTCGAAAAGCATCCGTTATACGAGTTATGGCAATACTCCCGAGCTTGCCCCAGTACTGGGTTATCGGGGTTATCTCACCAACAACTGCATAAAAGAGATTTTCGATGTCGGCAATCTCAGGTATTCCAGAACTGCAACGATAAAATTGTGACGACAACACCTCGGAGCTCAACTCCCCGGGACACTGCCACAACCCCTAAATGTCAGGAGGCACCAAGAACAATGTTCTTGTCACAAAACCATCAAAACGATTCCAAGATACCCGCGTGATCCTAAATTTTTTTTAGAGTAATTTGAGAAGAGGATAGTCAAAACATCTACGTCAGGAGACCTCACCAGAGCGACGAAGGGACTGAGGAGTAAAAAGAATCCTACTCTCCGGTATATATAATCCTAAGACTCAAAACATTTTTGTTCTAGACTCAACATCGCCAGCAAACAATCAAGCAGGGGGCTCCTAAGTCGGGGATGGCTCTGATTACCAACTTGTAACGCCCTCGATGCAGCTATATCTCCCACGTGTCGAAGCATGACTTAGAGGCATAACCGCATTGAAAGCAATGTCGCAAGTGAGGTAATCTTCGCACAACCCATGTAATACATAAGGGAAAAGATACATAGTTGGCTTACAGTCGCCACTTCACACAATACATAAATAAACATCCATCATCCAGATTACACTCAAGGTCCGACTACGGAACCAAAATATAAGAAGACTACCCCAAATGCTACACAGATCCCCGATCGTCCCGACTGGGCACCTCTACTGATCATCTGGAAATGATACATAGTAACGACCAAGAGCCTCATCAAATTCCCACTTCATCTCAGTTGCGCCATCTGCGCCAGTATCCTCGGCACCTACATCTGTTTTGGTAGAATCTGTGAGTCACGAGGACTCAGCAATCTCACACCCGCGAGATCAAGACTATTTAAGCTCATAGGTAGGAAAGGTGTAATATGGTGGAGCTGCGGCAAACACTAAGCATATATGGTGGCTATCATACGCAAGTGAGAGCGAGAAGAGAAGCAACACGTCGGTCGAGAAGCTAGAAGCGATCAAGAAGTGATCCTGAAACTACTTACGTGAAGCATAACTCAAACCGTGTTCACTTCCCGGACTCCGCCGAGAAGAGACCATCACGGCTACACACTCGGTTGATGCATTTTAAAGAGGTCAAGTGTCAAGTTATCTACAACCGGACACTAACAAATTCCCATCTGCCTCATAACCGCGGGCATGGCTTTCGAAAGATTATATACCCTGCAGGGTTGTCCCAACTCAGCCCATCACAAGCTCTCACGGTCAACGAAGGAATAGACCTTCTCCCAGGAAGACCCGATCAGTCTCGGAATCCCGGTTCGCAAAACATTTCGACAATGGTAAAACAAGACCAACAAGACCACCCGCTGTGCCGACAAATCCCGATAGGAGCTGCACATATCTCATTCTCAGGGCACACCGGATAAGCTAAGCGTATAGGTACCGACGAATCCAAGTTGCCAAGGAATGGTCCCGCACGGTGCTCTAGTTTGGACCAACACTCGGAGGAGCACTGGCCCGGGGGGGGGGGGTAAATAAAGATGACCTTGGGCTCGCGAAAACCCAAGGGAGAGGGCTTAGGTGGCAAATGGTAAAACCAAGGTTGGGCCTTGCCGGAGGAGTTTTATTCAAAGCGAACTATTAAGGGGGTCCCATAAATCACCCAACCGTGTAAGGAACGCAAAATCCAGGAACATAACACCGGTAAACGAAACTAAGGCGGCAAGAGTGGAACAAGTCACTAGGCATAAGGCCGAGCCTTCCACCCTTTACCAAGTATATAAGGTGCATTAATATAAACAGGAGATATTGTGATATCCCAAAATACCCATGTTCCGACCTGGAACAACCTTCATCTTCACCTGCAGCTAATAATGCTATAAGAGGGGCTGAGCAAAAGCGGTGACATGGCCAAACAACGGTTTGCTAGGACAGGATGGTTAGAGGTTTAACATGGCAATAGGTAGGCATGGTAAACAAAGGCAGGTAGGGCTAACAAAGCGATAGAGCGAGTACTAGCAAGCAAAGATAGTAATGATTTCGAAGGTATGATCATCTTGCCTGCAAGGTTCTCAGAGCTGTCGAAGGCTGGATCCTCGTAAGCGTACTCAACAGGTTCCTCGTGCACGTACTCGTCTCCCGGCTCTACCCAAAGCAAGCAAAGAAACCACAATAAATCACGGTGCAATGCACAAGCAACATGATGCAAAACATGTCATGATATGCGAGATGTGATATGCAATGCATATGCGTGCTTCGGAAGGAAAGATGATGAACAAGGCATCAACTTGGCAAACCAAGTATGCCGCTGGAAAGATGAGATGATTTCGGTTGAAATCGATATAAAGATCACCGGGAACGGATGCACGGTTTGCAAACGGCAAGCAAGACAAGTGTGGCACAAAGCTGCGATTAACAGCACGATGCTACTTAGCATGCAACAAGAAACTATGCTACAGCACTCCAACATGAAAACAAAGCATATGGCAGTGATCTAAAGGAGATGCTTTACAAAAGAGGAACACTGAGCTACGGCTCATTCACATCATAACAGGTTCAAACAAGCATGGAGAAAGTGCAAAAAAATTATCAGGTTGGACATGGCAAAAACAGCAGCACAAAGCAATGTTCAGAGCAGGTTATCAACATGCTACAGGAACTTATAATAGCAAAATAAGACATGGCATGAATCTACTCAAAGCATAGATCAAAAGTCCCTTACTGACCATAAGCCAAAAAGGACTAGAAAATATGATGGCACCCACGTAAACATAGCAAGTTTCGTTAACAGATTTCAGCAAACAAAGCATGGCATTGAAATAATTATGAAGGCACCTTCGCGAGCTCGATGCACTCACTACAGAGATCCTCATGATAAACTAAGCATACATCCATCAAGAAGACATGACATAGAAGCTATACATGACAAGAAACAACATCATAGCATACCCGGATCAACTATAACAACCTCGGCCAAATTGAATAACATGTAAACAATCTGCCAGGAAAGAATTTGAAGCAAAAGTAGAGCACGAAAATGACATGCTAGG
This sequence comes from Triticum aestivum, assembly GCF_018294505.1. NCBI lineage: Eukaryota > Viridiplantae > Streptophyta > Magnoliopsida > Poales > Poaceae > Triticum > Triticum aestivum. The sequence continues at coordinate 42,786,366 of NC_057804.1, forward strand.
CTAATCCATAATTGCAACAAGGACCATGGATGGATAGAGCAAAACCATGTTTTCAAAACACCCTTACTGAAGTATCTCAAATTATGCATGGATTACTCTGTAGCAACATGTTTACATGGCATCAAAATTACAGCAGAATAGGGACTAAAAACAGCGTTAACACGAAGCCTAGTTTGCATGCTTGTGCTAGTCACCACATTGATCACAAAAATACATGGTAAGAACCTCTGTAAAGAAGACATAGCCTAGTTCAAAACACATTTAGGGATCAAGTTCATAGGATGCACACATCAATCATGGCAAAAATGACAAAAGAGCTCGTGCTGATAAGATTCTGAAACTAACGATATGAATCCCTCTTCCAACAGCATTTCTGTCATCAAGATGACCTCAAATGCAAATGATGCAATGGAATGAAATAATGTACTCTTCGGGAGGAACAATTTGACATATTACACGCACGAAACGGAGCTACGGGTGCGAAGATGTGATGCAATGAACATGCAAAGATTTTAACACAGGAAAAGGACTTAGACGAAAATCGGGGCTCGGGGAAAGTCAACCTGCCGATCCGATCCGGATCTGACGCGAGGCGGCGGCGCGGCTCGCCGGAGTCGGGGACGAGGCCGGAGGGGAAGAGAGGCCGGGGCGTCGCCGGAGCTGGAGAGGGCCGGAGAGGGCGCCGGCGGGCGGCGCCGGCGCGGGCAGCGCGCGGCCGGCGCGGGACGGCGACGGGGCCGGCCGGGACGCGGGCTGCGGCGGCGGGCGACGACGGCGGCGGAGGAGCCCTGCGGCGGCGGAGATCCGGGCGGCCGGGGAGGGCGCGGGGCGGCGGCGACGGCCTCGGGCGCCCGCGGGGCGGCGGCGGCGACGCGGGCCGGGGAGGGCCCCGCGTGGGCCTGGGCGGGCCGCGGCAGCGGCAGGCGGCGGACGCCCACGTGGCGCGCTGAGATTCGTCCGGGCACGGCGGCGGACACGTCCGGTCCGATCCGGACGTGTCCGGCGGCGCGGAGAGGGGTTCGTCTAGGGTTTCGTCCGGAATTTCAGGGAAGGGGTCTATAAATAGAGGTAGAGGGAGCTAGGAGTGTCCAAATGGGGTGTAGTTTTCGCCCACACGATCGTGATCGAACGACCGAGAGCATGAAGGGGAGTTAGATGGGTTATTGGGCTGTTTTGGAGGGGTGTTGGGCTGCAACTTAAAAGAGGCCTTTGCGGGAGTGCGGTTAACCGTTGGAGTACCAAACAAGCTCCAATTGACCCGAAACTTGACAGGTGGTCTACCGGTGCTATACCAGGGCCACTTGGCAAGGCTCGGCCCATTCCGAGAATGTTCAACACCCGCAAACGAAAAGAGACAAGAGGGGTGCGCCGGTGCATGTGGGAGTGTCGGATTGCGAAACGGACAACGGGGAAAATGCTCGTATGCATGAGACGAACACGTATGCAAATGAGATGCACATGATGACATGATATGATATGCATCAGATGAATAAAATGCAAGAACAAAAGACAAAACCCAACCACGGAGGGAATATCATATCACATAGCTGAAATGGCAAGAGTTGGAGTTACAAAGAAGGAAAGTTACATCCGGGGTGTTACAGCTGCTGACCTCTGCCGCACTAACTACGGAGGTCGGTGGTTTGAAGCAGGAGCTCGAGCGGTCCGAGCAAGAGCTCGGCCGCGCCAAGAAGCAGCTCCAGGACAAAGAAGGTGAGTAACACCACTTTGAACTTGTACCTTACAGAAAAGTATTTAGGTTGCAACAAAAAATAACAAGGATAACATGGGTACTGCAGGGGCCACGAACCAGGTGGCGACCTTGAAGGAGGCCGTGTCTGCGGCCGAACGCAATGTGGCCGCGGAACGAGCAGAGCGAGAAAAGCAGGAGGCGCGGGTGGCGGTGGTTCAGCAAGAGCTCCAGGCTCTCATGGAAAAGCATGAGAGTTTGGAGCGTGACTCAAAGACTCGAGAGTCCGAGCTTGCCTCGGCTCTCGAAAGTGCCAAGACTGCCAAGGCCGATGCCCATAAGTCCCTTCAGGAGATTGAGTTGGTGAGGAAGATAGCGGCGGGTAAGGCATTTTTCATGCAAAGCAAGCATGTGAATGTAAATTACGTGTTACTTACCCGTATTCGGAGCTCTCCAGGGGCATTTGCAGATCTGCCTCGCAGTGTATCTGATGCCGCCGCATTCTATTGAGCCGAGGAGGGGAGCTCAACGGAGAAGGTCTTCTGGTCTCAGTATGCTGAGGCCGGCCATCCGGAGCCCCCTAGCGACCAGCTGAAGCAGCTGGTCGAGCTCCACAAGGCGGCCGAGCAGGCCATGAAGGGCCTCATAGTCCGGCTGTGGCCTGGAGAGGCCATGCCTGGGAGCTACTTCGGCCTCGTGCGACGGTTGGTGGATGCGTGCCCCTGGGTGGAGGTTATCAAGCGCTCCGCCTGTATTGAAGGTGCTCGTCGGGCCCTTGCCCGCGCAAAGGTGCATTGGGGCAAGCTGGATGCGGAGAAGCTAATCACTGACGCGCCACCAGCGGGCAAGGAATATCGTACGCCCGAAATGTACTGTAGGACTGTCCTGAAGGGTGCCCGCAAGATTGCGGATGAGTGCCCAGGGATGTAATTATTGAGTAAATTCGCAATGTGTTATCCTGTGCGCTGAAAACTTTGTTCATATGCGCTAAGCAACGTTTGTTAATTTAAAATATTACCTTCTGTGCGGCCGTTTATTAAATCTAAGAGATGGCAAGTCGTCGGCTTCAGCCCCCATGCCACGAGTGCTGGGGTGTTTGGGATAAACTTGAGCGCTCTTGTTCCCATTTTTGGGTCCATCTAGGGAGGCGCTCAACACAACGAACAAGGCAACCGGACTTATAGTGCTTGAACACTCTCATAGCCATAGAATTCTATAATTTTAAATTTTGGCGAAGCCCCTAGTATTCGGAAGACCGAATTAGGGGTGCTATCCACGCCTTCGTCGGACATTATCCGGAACTTCGCTCGAAGCGGCGTAGGTCTTTAAGGACCCGAAAGGACCTCTCAAACAGTGACTAGTCTCTCGCCTTATCATGACAGTCAGTTTTAGCTTTCTCCACTGAGGCGTTAACCCAGCTCAACCGGGGCGCAATCGCAGTGGTTCTCCCAGTGCTACCTTAGCCGATAGAACGGAACGTAAGGTGCCAAACATGGGAGCCGGGCAAACCCAACTATTGACCCAAGACATGATTCGGAGCCGATTCATATAATGCTATAAGTTTGGGGTGCCGCACTTGTGAAAGTGTTCGGACTTTATCACACCATAATGCGGGGAACATAAGCCCCTGGCGTATTTGGCCGTACCAAAATGTACGGATGCAACATGTCGTAAATGAACATATATATATAAGGTAATGCAATTATGGGCAAAAAGTGCTGCATTTTATTCGAGAAGATCTGTTATGAGTACGGAATGATACAAATAGTGCGGAAAGCAAGGGATTGGACGAAGTAAAGGCGTCTCCCTCGAGGGGTAGGCCGCGGAATGGTGTATTTAACAAATTTAATGCTCGTAATGGAGACCACCTGAGTCTTCGTCGCGGCCTTTGTCCCTCCCTGGCTGTTGCATCATGAGTTCGGCAGATTCGCCGTCAGACAGAGTTCTGTATAAAAAAGAAAAATAAAAGATAAAAAGAGCGACACACTTGGGAGCCCCTGGTGTGGTCGAACCGCACTCTGGGTCTGTGTGGTTGTGCCTCTCCCCCTATGCCCATGGTATTTTCAGGGCGTAATTATGTACACGGAGAGTTTGTCTTATAGTTGAGCGAGGGCTGGGGTTGAGGCCGCATTTCTACGCGTGCTCGGAACGTGCCAGGTGGTCTTGGTCGATGTTGCTCCGGGCGCGTTTGGCCGTGTCCGGTCGTTTAACGGCCGGACTCAAAAATTCCCTTAAAAGGCTGCTCTGTACTTCTACCGCGAGAGCCGCTGTATGTTCCTCCGTTCGGAGGGAGCGTTCCGTGTTTCCGTTGACCGTGATGACTCCACAAGGGCCTGGCATCTTGAGCTTAAGGTATGCATAATGCGGCACCGCATTGAATTTTGCAAACGCGGTTCGTCCGAGCAGAGCGTGATAGCCACTGCAGAACGGGACTATGTCGAAGATTAACTCCTCGCTTCGGAAATTATCCGGGGATCTGAAGACCACTTCCAGTGTAACTGAGCCTGTACAACTGGCCTCGACACCTGGTATGACGCCTTTGAAGCTTGTCTTTGTAGGTTTAATCCTTGAAGGGTCTATGCCCATCTTGCGCACTGTATCCTGATAAAGCAGGTTCAGGCTACTGCCGCCGTCCATCAGGACTCTCGTGAGGTGAAATCCATCGACGATTGGGTCTAAAACCAATGCGGCGAATCCGCCATGGCGGATACTAGTCGGATGGTCTCTTTGATCGAAAGTGATCGGGCAAGAGGACCATGGGTTGAATTTTGGGGCGACTGGCTCCATCGCGTATACGGCCCTTAGTGCACGCTTCCGCTCCCTCTTGGGAATATGCGTTGCGTATATCATGTTTACCGTCCGAACTTGAGGGGGGAATCCCTTTTGTCCTCTGTTGTTCGGTGGCCGGGTCTCTTCCTCGTCATCGCTGTGTAGCCCCTTTTCACTGTTTTCGGCGATTAATTTGCCTGCCTGCTTGAATACCCAACAATCTCTGTTGGTGTGGTTAGCTGGCTTTTCGGGGGTTCCATGTATTTGACAGGAGCGGTCGAGTATTCGGTCCAAATGGGACGGGCCCAGAGTGGTTCTTTTGAATGGCTTCTTCCGTTGACCGGGCTTGGAGCCTCGGAATCCGGCGTTGACTGACGTATCCTCATTGCTGTCGCCGTTAATGCGGTGTTTGTTTTTGTTTCGACGCAACCTGCCATTGCGGTCCTTGGTATCCGGACTGCCAGCGTTTTTGCTGAGGTTGTTGCTGCGAGCTAGCCAGCTATCCTCTCTCATCCAGAAGCGGGTCATGAGTGATGTGAGGGCTGCCATGGATTTCGGCTTCTCCTGTCCTAGGTGCCGGGCCAGCCACTCGTCGCGGATGTTATGTTTAAAGGCAGCGAGGGCCTCTGCATCCGGACAGTCGACGATTTGTTTTTTCTTTGTTAAGAACCGTGTCCAGAATTGCCTGGCCAATTCGTCTGGCTGCTGGATTATGTGGCTTAGGTCATCTGCGTCCGGTGGTCGCACATACGTGCCCTGGAAGTTGTCGAGGAATGCGGCTTCCAAGTCTTCCCAGCATCCAATTGACTCTGCGGGCAGGCTGTTCAGCCAATGCCGAGCTGGTCCTTTAAGCTTGAGTGGGAGATATTTGATGGCGTGAAGATCGTCGCCGCGGGCCATATGTATATGGAGGAGATAATCCTCAATCCAAACCGCGGGGTCTGTTGTGCCATCGTAGGATTCGATATTAACGGGTTTAAACCCTTCAGGGATTTGGTGATCCATTACTTCGTCAGTGAAGCATAGTGGGTGTGTGGCGCCTCTGTATTGAGCAATATCGCGACGTAGCTCGAGAGAGTGTTGTCTGCTGTGTTCGGCCCGGCCGGAGTAGTTGTATCCGGCGCGACGGTATTCGTCGTGGGTCTTGGGGCGCCCACGTGATCCATAGATAGATCTGGATTGTCTTGCCTTGTCCTCCAATATATCTCGCAAGTCCGGCGCGTTCCCCCGTGGCTTCATGCTTTTTGAGCGATGCCGGGGTACGGTTTTGGTGGAGGGTTTGCATGCCTCTCTATCGCGGCCACGAGGTGGTCGGTCTGCCGTATTGTGCGCTGGTGATGCAGGTTTGTACGCTTCCTCCTCTAGTCGGGGGAGCAACTTGCGTTTTGGGTAACTTTTGGAGGGGCCTTCGAGTTCATACTCTTCGGCCGCAAGGACCTCGGTCCATCTGTCGGCCAGTACGTCTTGATCAGCTTGAAGCTATTGCTGCTTTTTCTTTAGGCTGTTTGCCGTGGCCATTAGCCTGCGTCTGAAACGCTCTTGTTCGACGGGATCCTCAGGCACGATGAATTCGTCGTCGTCGAGGCTTGCCTCGTCTCCGGAGGGAGGTAAGTAATTATCATCCTCGACCTCGTCGTCTGTCGCCCTCTCGTGAGGGCTTGCTTCTTCCTCCTCCTGCGCTGGATCGTGCTGGAGGGGGTTGTCTTCGGCACTTTCCGGGGTGCTATTATCTCCTGTGCCGGAATCTCCATTCTTGCTATGGCGGGATTTAGAGCGGCGCCGCTGACGTCGGCGCTTGGGCTGTTTCTTTAAGGAATCGGCCTCCGCTGCTTCTTCGCCGTCCCCATCTTTTGGGGTGTCCACCATGTATATGTCGTATGACGAGGTGGTCTTCCAGTGTCCTGTAGGCATTGGTTCTTGATAGTCTCCGGCATCGTCGTCCATACCGTCGATGTCTTCGGAGTCGTAGTCGAGTACGTCGGTTAGATCGTCGATGGTGGCTACAAAGTGGGTGGTGGGTGGGTTCTGAATTTCTTCGTCGTCCGCGTCCCAACCGTCCTGGCCGTAGTTCGGCCAGGGTTCTCCGGATAGCGAGAGATGCTTCAGCGAATTTAAGATATCGCCGAAGGGTGAGTGCTGAAAGATGTCTGTAGCGGTGAACTCGATGATCGGCGCCCAATCGGATTCGACTGGCAGGGGCGCAGGAGGTTCGGAGTCCGGCAGAGAGTCCGGCACCTCGGAGTCATGAGCTTTGTGCGGGACAAGGTAAGTGTTCGGCTCCATCACCGTAGAAGTTGCAGCTCCCGAGGCGGTGTCCAGCCATCCGTCCTCGATCTGAGCGATCGGCTCCGGACTATGGGTCGGAGCGGATTCGTGTGCGGCCTCCAAGGTGCTGTCCGGCGGCAGAGTTAGGTCATGCCCATCGTGACAGCGCGGCGCGCTCGGCTGTGGCTCGGATCCGTCGAAGATCAAGTCCCCGCGGATATCGGCCGTGAAGTTTAGGCTCCCAAACCTGACCTGACGGCCAGGGGCGTAGTTTTCGATCTGCTCCAGATGGCCAAGTGAGTTGGCCCGCAGTACGAATCTGCCGTATACGAAGATCTGTCCGAGGAGAAAAGTCTCACCCAGGACTGCGTCATTGTAGATTGAAGAGGCCATCAAGCCTATCGGTGACGACACAGAGGAACTCTCAATGAAAGCACCAATGTCGGTGTCAAAACCGGCGGATCTCGGGTAGGGGGCCCGAACTGTGCGTCTAGGCGGATGGTAACAGGAGACAAGGGACACGATGTTTTACCCAGGTTCGGGCCCTCTTGATGGAGGTAAAACCCTACGTCCTGCTTGATTGATATTGATATTGTGGATGTTTACAAGAGTGGATCTACCACGAGATCAAGGAGGCTAAACCCTAGAAGCTAGCCTATGGTATGATTGTTGTTGTCGTTGTTGTGTCCTACGGACTAGAGCCATCCGGTTTATATAGACACCGGAGAGGGCTAGGGTTACATAGAGTCGGTTACAATGGTAGGAGATCTACATATCCGTATCGCCAAGCTTGCCTTCCACGCCAAGGAAAGTCCCATCCGGACACGGGGCGAAGTCTTCAATCTTGTATCTTCATAGTCTTGGAGTCCGGTCGACGATGATAGTCCGGCCGATGATAGTTCGGCTGATGATGGTAGTCCGGCTATCCGGACACCCCCTAATCCAGGACTCCCTCACTCATGATAATAAAGAATTTGATAATGAAATAGATAGAACCTGAAGTTGAGCTTGATGACCCACATCCTAAGAAAAAATGTTATGATAAATGAGACTTTGTTGTTAGGAAACATGATAGAGGAAGAGAACCATGGGTTCAAAACCTATGACTTTTCCTAGTAAAGCTTTAAAAGCTAAAGATGAAGATGCCTTCAATCACTTTGTTGAATTGCTTAGACCTTTATTCTTGCAAGTACCTTTGGCTGGTGCTATGAAAATGCCTTCTTATGCAAAATATATGAAAGATATTATCACTAATAAAAGAAAAATAATTGTGGTTGGAATTGCTACCATGCCTGCAAATTATTATTTCAAAGGAAAAATACCTCGAAAGTTAGGAGATCCAGGGATACCTACTATGCCATGCTCTATTAAGAACAATTATGTTAAAACTACATTATGTGATTTAGGAGTTGGTGTTAGTATTATGCCCTTCTCTCTATATAAAAGACTTGACTTGAGTAAGTTGACTCCTACTGAAATTTATTTGCAAATGGCTGACAAATCCACTGTTATACCTATCAGTATTTGTGAGGACGTTCCCGTTGTGGTTGTTGATGTTACTATTTTAACGGACTTTGTTATTCTTGATATGCCCGAGGACGGCAACACGTCGATTATCCTTGAAAGATGTTTTCTGAATACTGCAAGGGCTGTTATTGATTGTAATAAAACAAGATCACTTTTCATGTTAATGATAATGAGTGGACGGTTTATTTCTCGAGGAAGCGAAAGAAAGTAAACAATTTCAATTATATCAAAAAGTTACGACTATCACTATTGGAGACTTTGAATTTCCTCGTTCGGTTCCCGAAAAGAAATATCAAACTCTTATAATTGGAACCATGCATATCCCAGTTAAGGTAACTTAGTGCCGTACAAAGTTCTTCGGTTTTATGCCACTAGGAAATAGTTCGTAATAAGACTTGATCAACCTTGTTAATGGATTTTTTTAAGAGCATATGATCGATAAGCTGTAACTTTAGTTTATTCTCTATTATTTTTAGTTTTGAATAAAGTTTAATGCATCAGAATATCCCATTTATCCTATTTTCTAAAATTTCTATGCAATAAAAAATGTCCCAAAAATAGAAGTTCCTAGAATGCCCTGAAAATTCAGTATGATTTTTCTATGGAATATTTAGGAATTTATGGCGCTGAAAATAACCCAGGGGTGCACCAGTGAGCCACAAGCTCAGGTGGCGCGCCTACCCCCTAGGCATGCCATGTGAGCTTGTGGACCCCACAGGGCCCCACTCACTTAGTGTCGATGCCCACTGCCTTCTTCCACCTCCATAAAAATTCATGTCCAACTCCTAGCCCGTGTTCTTGCCCATTTCGTGATATTTTTTATCCCTTTGCTCGAAACTCCATTTTGAAACTATTCGGAGGAATTGCTCCTTGCTATGTGACTCCTCCGTTGGTCTAAGTAGTTTTTGTTCTAGTGCTTTATATTTTGCTTATTTTGTTACTGTTGGTGACCATTAATATGAGCTTGCATGTTGAATTTACTTGGTTCTAAGTAGTTTTGATGCATGTTATAACCTTTAGACACTTGTGGGAGTAGTTGCTATCAATTTTATTAAGTTTTATTTACCTCTTATTTGTGGCCTAAAAGTTTCAGAAATTTTTAAGAGAAAGAGAGATGTTTAGGAAGGTGTTCTCAGGAGGCTCTTCAAGCAAGAGCGCGGCAAGGTCCGCGTATCACAAACCGAAAGAGGACTCTCCGCTGGAAGCCATTATGAAAGCTTGTTGATGGCTATGTGAAAGCTTGTGAAAGCCAGCATCAAGGAAAAATTTGACATGTTCATACAAAATGTCGCGTTAACTGACTTCCTTGCAAATAAGTGTGCCCAATATCATACCCTCACCGACACTTTTGTGCGGCATTTCAAGTATGCATCTCATCGCACCACACACGATGTTGTTTTAATCTCTATGATAATCATTTCATATGAGCATTCATGATTTTTGCATTGCATGTAAAATTCCTTTGTGGGGAACTTGTAAGGAATCCCACAAGGCTAATTGTGATGAATTTCTTATGAGTATTACCTAGGGAGAAACTAGTGGGGCAACACAATCTAGAGTTCGAAGCATATATTTTCCTACCATTCATTGCTTTGCATTATTCATAGGAAGATGTGTAACTGGTAAACATGACCTCAGTACTACTTGTGCTCCTGATTTAAGCATCCTAAAAAGTGTTGTGCTTCATGATAGAACATTTATTTTTGGGGCAATATTGCGCGATGTTTGCATAGAAATGCTTTGGATGGTGATTTTTATGGAGGGATTTACGCCACCCGTGCAACTACTCATCTTGGCGTACCTATTGGAAATAATGATCATGAGTTGCCTGTTAGTTTTCTAGACTATGAGGCCATTCTAAGTCACAAGTTTCTTGCAAGAGGGGATCTAGCATATCGGTACAAGCTAACCTTTGATAAGTGTAATGTTATTCATATTAATTTGTCTCCTCCTTCTCTATTCAACTTTTAGGACAAACGGAGATATTATTTTCATTTGGAGGAGCCCCAGGCATACAGGGCTGCAGAAGAGGCGGCTCATCGAAGTGAAGCCACTCACCACGGAGTTGTTGTAACTCTTGAAGATCACCTGGATTATCGTTATGAGTTTGCATCTGGACCTGGGGGATTCTTTCAGCGGCCATAGACCAAGTTAGGTCAAAAGCCCAAGCTTGGGGAAGTACGTGTTCTCACTCATATTTCATTCAAGTTATCACATATTCATTTCACTTGTTAGTGTTCTTTATTTTCTTTGTTTATTTGTGTTCGCTTTATTGGTTTCTCCTGTGTGTTTGAAAAACTTCAAAAATAGAAAAAACATTTCTCGCTTCTTTTCGGTATTTTCTTTTAGTTTAGTTAGTTTGTAGTAGTAAAGAAAACCCAAAAAGATTTCGCATTTCTTCTTTTATTGTTTGTTGGAAGTTCTTCGGTGCAAATAGTTTATCCCGCTTTTCATTTTTCATCTTTCATTCGCTATCTTCAGGAAAAAAAACTCCAAAACTATTTCTACGTGTTTCTGTGAATTTCTTTTCTTTTCTTTTCTTTAGTCATCGTAAGGAGAAGGCTTCGTGAAATCAGAATTCATTGGAGAATTTGCTTCAAACCTTGTTGTTTAGAGAGTGTTGTTAGAGCTTTACATTGTAATGTAGTTGTTGCAAACTTTGGCTTCTGCCCCTTGTAAATCTTGTAAAAAAATCTTTTAATGAAATAACAGTAGGAGCCTCTCCTGTTGTTTTAACCATTAAAAAGGAGAAGACTTCATAAGAATTTTCAAGTGGCTCTTATATGCTTTATTGTTGGTCTAATGAAAGGCCAAATATTTCCCTGTCTTCTCCTGTGTATAAAGTGTTTGCTGATTTCAGCTTACTCGACGACACTTGCACCTTTATAATTTTCACACCATTCGGTCATGCAAGTGAAAGGCAATAATGACGCAAATTTGATGAAGTGTTCATGGTGAAGAAAAGCTGGTATGAACTAACTAACTAAACCAAAAATGTTCATGCATTTCAATAAAACGTTCCTCAAACAATAAAGTTCACGAATTTTCAAAAATTCAAAGAAATGTCAAAAATTCCTAAAACTGAAAATATTTGGAATTTTGATGAACATTTTTGGTATTTCATTGAACTTTTTTTAATTTCTATCAATTTTTTTATTTCATGAAATTAAAATTCAATGAATAATTTTTGAATTTGATGAATAATTTTTGAATTCAACAAACATTTATAATATATAGTGAATATTTTTGGAAAATTATGAACATTTTTTGAGTTTGATGAACAATTATTTGAGTTGGATGAAGAAAATTTGAATTTCCGAAAATGTTCAGTGATTTAAAAAAACCACTGATTTGAAAAGAGTGTTCCAATATTTCAGATTTTTTTTAATTTAGAAAGAAAAAACAAAAGATGAAAGAAAAAGGAAAAAGAAAAAGAAAAAGAAAAGGGAAACTAAAATTATAGAGAAAGGAAAAATAAAAAAGAAAAAGAGGAAAAAAGTAAGAAAAAAAAATAGGAACCTTCCGAAAACCAAAAACGGCACATAGGCAATGCGAAGAGGGGGTGTGCGCATCTAAAAAAGAGCAACTATTGAAAGAGCGCTCTTTCGGAAGCCTCCTCAAGGGTCACTTGAGGTGGGTTGAGGGCGCGTCACTTGACGCGCTCTCAGCCGCCGCTACATGTCGCTGAAAAAAAGGAAAACTCCTAGATTGCGACAAGTAGCGTACGTGCAGTACGACACTTATCGCAACCTAGAAAGGTACTCTTTAATTAGTGATTTTGATATTTATACGAAAAATATTGACGCGTGCGCCAAATAGGATCTGGCCTCTGGGTTGTAGGACGCGGCTATGTGTCGCCTGGTGCGAGCCCTGTAAGCTAGCCTGCAGGGCAGCCCGTATTGGGCAGGAGCTCCTATACAGCGCTACAGGCGCCCGTTAACGATCCGGCGCCTGCAGCGCTGCTAGCATGGGCAGGCCCACTAGCGTGCTGCCCCCGTTAACGAAAATAAGAATACGAAATCCAAAAAGGTTTACAGATTTAAAGAAAAAAGGTTCAACCATTTGAAAAAAAAGTTCATATATTTTCAAAAGGTCCATCAATTTTTTAAAAAAGCTCATCAATTTTAAAAAAAGTTCATTCAAATTGAAAAAAAGGTTGATCCAATTTAGAAACAGTTCATTAACTTTTTTAAAAAGTTTATTAAATCTTAAAAAAGTTCATAGAAGTTCAAAAAAAGTTCATGTATTTTTAGAAAAAGCTCATTGTACTGAAAAAGAAAGTTCATCCATTTTCAAAAAGATGTTCATCAAATTTCATAAAAGTTCATCTATATTCAAAAAAGTTCAACCTGAAACAAAACTTTAGATTTTTTTTAGAAAGATCATAGTTATTGAAAAATGTTCATAAAAGTTTCAAAAAAAGAAAATGTAAACCCGCGCCTAGATGGGCCGACCCATTTACTCACGCCACAGGCGCCAGTTAACGAAAATACACGTTAACTGTGCCTGTGGCGCCAAATAGGAAATGCCGTATTGGGCAGGCTCAGTAGCCGCGGCTCGCCTACTTAAGTCATGTTAGTTGTCTGTTTTGTATTTTCTTCTGTTTTTTATTCACTATTTTTCTTTCGTTTTTCTTAACTTTTTACTTTTTATATCAGAAATACTATATAGACATATTGAAAATACATAAAATTTTAAAATATGTTAATTTGCAACAAAAATTTATACATGTATAAGAACTTTCTTATGTATATGAAAAACGTACAATATTAGTAAAAAAAGAATTTTTTATCATGTGTACAAAAAATGTTAATCATTTGTATAATTTGTTTCTACTAGTACATTGAAAAAATGATCGTGTAATTCAGAAAAAATATATGATACATTAAATTTCTTTTTCACAAGTTTAAAAAATATGTTCGGGACGTTTTAAAAAACCATGTATGTACAATGTAAAAAAAACGCTCCATACTTCAGAAAAAACTGTTTTTAACATTAAAAAAATGTCCCAATGTGTATTTAAAAAATATTTAACATGTATTTCAAAAACAATCCAGAGCATGTTTTTGTAAAAATATATTTGAAAAATGTGAAACATTTAGAAAAGATGTTTGTATGTATACGAAAAATGTATAACATGTATGAAAGATAGGAGAGATCAAAAACCAAAATATTGACAAAATGTTAATCATGTATTGGAAAAATGTTAACGTGTCTAAACAAATGTTGCTGGTGTATACAGAAAAAATTATAACATGTATGAAAAATGTAGACATGTGTTGAAAATAAGAAAAAGGAAAACCGACTAGAAAACCAATAAAATCGACAAAGAAACAAAAGAAAAGCAAAAAAAACTAAGAAAGCGAAGAAAAACAAGAAAATAAACAAAAGAAAAACAAAGTGTAGCTAAAAAGAAAAAAAGAAGATACCAATGAGAAAATAAAGAAAACCAAAGCAAAATAAAGAAAAGGGAAAACCAAAGAAAACCCTGTTACAAAAATAAAACCACACCCGTAAAAAAATCCCGAAAGAAAACGAAAAAGAAAAAGAAAGTGATATACAGTTGTCCTGTGTGCACCATTCCCAAACCACTTGCCAGGTAACTTGCTGACAAAGCCACAAAAATAAACATGTAGAAGCGATTGTAAATTATGGATATACTGTTACAGGTACAAGATCATGCTCCATGCCATAGATGTGAAGCACGGCAATACTGAGGCACCAAAGTTTGCAGAATTTGCATTCTTTGGAGAGCAGGCGAAGCCATTGTGGGAAAAGGTCCACAATTTCTATCTGAAATTGCTGCTTTCGTGGGCAAGAAATGCACTGTCATACTCCACGTAGCAAATCGCTTGACGGCGATTACAACTATTTCCAAGTGAAAAAGGTTCAGCCTCTACGGGAGATGACGACATCAACCCTTATGTCAGTCGGTACTTCTTCGGTGCCACAGGGAGATGCCGAGTGTTCTTTCTCTGAAACTACATCAACAAACAAAGAACAGAGTGATGCACCTCCACCTACTGACTCAAGCTCAAAGAAAAACCAGTCGCCTTCTTCGACCACTCATAAGGTAAGCTTTGTTGTGTCACACATGTTGTTTTAGCTTTGAATACTACAAACTTATGCAGTCGATTTTCGGGAAACCCATGGTACAAGTACATCATTGGAAAACAAGGAGAAGGCTGCAAGTGACCTACCCAGCGAGTAAACTGCATAACCGTGCAATCAATCAACAACCGTAGTCAACAAACTTCGTAGCCAAATTTAACGAAACTTATTACGCAATTTAGACTACGGTTCAGCCAACAACGGGTTCGCCATGACGCTAGTACTACATTTTTGTGCTGGTGTAGTGCTTCCTTGGCCGGGACGACTGACAACAAACTCCTGCTGTATTCTTAGAAAAAGCCATTTGTGCATCTCTGAGCTCTGATGGAAATTACACCTGCAGCGGACAGAACTGCGAGTTTTTGCAGCAGGTTGCTGACCAAAGCTGGAAGCTCCTCCAAGCAAGCAAACGCTGCACTTTGAGCAGTGGCACATGACGAATCAAGAGGGCGAGCATGCAACGGAAATCGACAACGCGTCGATCGGCGCCAGTGATTTCAAATGCTCTTGCAAGTAAACAAATACAGTTCAGGAGAATCCATACTACTACTTATTTACATGGTTCAACTCCATCGAACAATCTCCAAACGCATGCTTCTGGAGCAACACGTCCGGCATCACTTGTTCCCAACTTCCATGAGCAGCCAGTCCTTCCTCATGTCAATTGGGAGCGCAACAAGTGATCTAAACTGGCGATCATCACGGATCAGACTGCTGTAGGCTCTCAGAAGGTCAGCACGGGCCAAGTCGGGGATCTCTCTGAGGGCCTCCAAGATTTCTGCAGGGGAAGGTGCCTTCGGCACCTGCACATGCTCAGCTGGCCTCAAAGAAGCTTGAACTGTGCCATTGATTTCTCCAAGCAGGGAGAGAACTGCATCATCTGTTCGTGGCCTCTTAGCCGTCTTACCTTCCAGCCCCAGTCGAGTGGATGGCATGTTAGGAGTGCCTTCACCGCCATTTTCAGAAGC
The DNA here is from genome assembly GCF_018294505.1 of Triticum aestivum. Classification (NCBI taxonomy): domain Eukaryota; kingdom Viridiplantae; phylum Streptophyta; class Magnoliopsida; order Poales; family Poaceae; genus Triticum; species Triticum aestivum. The sequence continues at coordinate 42,801,696 of NC_057804.1, forward strand.
AACCTCTGCTGCTGCCTCTTGAGAATTCCGGCCAACAGACCTCAAACCATCTCTTTTCGTGTGGTCTTCCGAGAGGTGGATTGCATCCCTGTTCTTAACAGCTTTGGCCTTGTAGCACATAGCACCTTCCCCTTGTAGAAGGAATGGATCCAACGTGCTATTAAGCTTTGAAACAAGGACCCTTTTGTTGACTATACTTTCTTCTTGTAGTCCCTCACCTCTTTTCCCAGTAAAATCATCAGACCTTTAAAGAGGAATTGTTGTTAGCCAAGCAGAGGCACAGAAAAAGAACAAATATAATACATGGAGTATTTAAGAAGTAACTTTCAACATCTTCAAAACAAAAGAAGTGGCATGTAAAGTACCAAAATTCGCCTTGATAAACATTCTAGCAAACATGACATGTATAACAAGATAAATATGCAAAAACCGATAAGTTGATAATGTGCAGGTTTGCTTCATTGCTTGTCCAGACAGTTCATTCAACTACTGTGTTTTTTAAGGGCTAGACATCCTAATTTACATTAACAAAGCGAAGATATTTATAAGAAAAAACAAACAAACCGAATGATATATAATTATACTTATAGGACAACGCAGTTTCTTAAAAACATGATATATAGTTGTATACAGCTACACGAGAATATCTGTTTCAAACGTGGAATTGCTACAATTACAACAGATAAATTATAGTAAAAGAATTTTATATCTCCCTAAGTATTTGACAGATCTATTTAAATTGGTTTTACAACAACATGAGAAAATTAGCCGAGCCAACACAAGCTCTGGCATATGCCAGAGCAAGCTTTCTGAAAGCTAGGCCTCAAGGCAGCGATCAGTCACTGATGAACACATGAAGTTGAGAAGTGATTCTAGTATATGGAGGCTATGGTCATGTCGGCATGTACAAAATGGGTGGGCAAAGGTGGGAGTGTGAGCTGAAAGAATTATACCATGATTCCAATTCCTGATGAGATGAGAATATGTTAGGCATAGCAAAGTTCAGTAGCGACCACAACTCTGCTAGGTTATTTTGAAATGGTGTCCTAGTCAAAAGGAGTCCATTATCCATTGGTAGCCGCCTTAACTTCCTCGATAATTCACATTCCAAGTTGTTCAATTGATGGCCCTGGAAAAGAAGTATGCAGTTGACATATAAATATAAAATAGTGAAAACCACAAAGGACAATGATTTAGGGTACTTGCTTCCCCGTCACCTCATCAAAAACAATGTATTTCCACCTGTACCGAGCAAGAATTTTTGCATCGGACATGGCCATCTCATATGAAGTCACTATTATCGGAAAATCAGGGCCACCAGTTTTGGGCATCAACTTTCTCCTAATCTCTGACCGAGCCAATTTATCTCCATAGTAAATCAGACATGCCATAGATGGAACAAGCCTGAAACCAAGCTTCTCTATGTAAGACATTAACTAAAAACACTGAAAGGAAACTTTAGAAACTTTACCTTGAGATCTCATCCACCCAGTTTGATAGAGCGAGAACAGGGGCAATGATCATGTATGGACCATGCAGACCATTCCCTTTGAGATGAGCAAGAAATCCAATTGTCTGGATTGTTTTCCCAAGACTCATTTGATCTGCTAGTATCCCATTTAGCCCGTTACACCAAAGCGACATTAGCCACTTCACACCCTCAATCTGGTAAGGCTTTAACTTCCCACCAGTCACCAATGGAACAAGCTCGGCCTGCTCTTTTGCCCACATTTCTTCTTCTGTGAGAGTAGCATTATAAGCAGAGCTATAATTGCTATATCCTTCAAGCACCTTCTCAAGTATAAATTCCGAATAGAGCTGGACCTGGGTCAGCAGCTCATCAAACTTGTTAAACTTTGTCACTGGATCAGAAACAAGTCTCACAGCTTCTCTCCCCTTGGCCTCCTCCTCCTCCTCCTCTACATTGAGGCGGGCCTCATATGGCTGCTCTTCCTCCACTTCCATCGATGCATCGCTATCCTCGGCCTCAAGGTCAACAGATGGATATGAACTTGCATCCGAAAGATCATCAACATTCTCCTCCTTGACAGAGTGCAACAACTGATCCTCCTCCTTCACCCCCTTGACGATGCTTAGCTGCCTCGGTGGTGAGGGAAGCATCCCCATTCTTGGCTTCCTAGATTTCTACACTCTGCGTCAAATAGTCAGTTAAACCAGACCAAAGAATCGAAATCGTTGGAGAACTTCAACGTGCAAAATGCATAATTTGCTCCAAGAAAAAGCGAAGGGCCTTCAGTTAGAGATCTGAATTTTGACTACTCCTACAACACAGAAATGCAGAAACCTTAACTAAATCTAAGGCTGTCTTTGGTTTACAGGAATTTCATAGGAATCTTGTAGGATAGGATTGTTGTAGGAAAAAAATCCTTTGAAGGCCTTTGGTTTACAGGAATTGAATTCTATTCCCGTATGGGATTTGTTCCTTTCCTTCAGATTTCACAGGATCAGAAACATTAGGTCCGAGCTGATGGAAAATTTCCTATGGCGAACGACATGCGCGCGGATAACTGTTCCCTGCTTTTTTCGCTCAATCGCGTGCAGACAAGGATGGGAAAAGAAATAAAAAAGTTGAATCAAATCTGTGTCCAGTCCTCCCTCCTCGCACAGAACGGCACAGCTCGCCGGAGCGACTCCGGCGGGCGAGGGACGCGGCCACATCCAGTAGACGGGCAACGACCACCGGCGAGCTGGAGAGCATCTACTGTCGACCGGCAAGCCTACAGGCTCCAGCAGCGCCCTCCGTAGTGTTCTAAACGCTTTTATATTTCTTTACAGAGGGAATATAATTGTTCACATTATTAACCATAAACCAAATGACATTATTTCTTTATGTTTCCTATGTGTGTTCCTATCCCGTGAACCAAATGACATTTAGTTTCCTATTCCTATAGTCTGAGCATTCATAGGATTTCAGATGCATGCCACCTCATTTCCTATACTTTTCCTATTCCTATGAAATTCCTATCCTATGAACCAAAGGAGGCCTAAATGCGAACATACAGACATACCAATCAGATTAGCATGAACTCTAAAATATCGATTTAAATCTTATAGTCGAAGGGAAATACATAGTTTCACCTCGAGAAAGCTAATTCCCCAACTTCTTCTGGAAAAACGAAATCTAAAATCCCCACCCACCCTAAAGAACCAGATCCCTTTTCCGGCCCCATGAATGATGAATCCGTTGTTGGGGGGGGGGGGGGGGCATACCTTCAAAGGAACAGCCGGATAAATGGATCAGAGAACAGAAAAGGTTTGGAAGTAGCGAATATGGCTATTACTAACCGCGTCCAAAGGGGAGGAGAACCACAGGGGAGAAGTGGCGCGGGACGGCGAGGGCCTCGGAAGGGAGGGAAGGGCTTCAGGCGGGAAAAGGTGAGCAGAGATGACAGAAATGCCCTGAAGCTCGACGGGGACATTTCTCTCTTTCTCCTCGTCAGGGCCCGATTCTTAGTGGTCCTGGGCTCCTGGTAACATAGCCCATTATACTTGTGTTCTTTTTAGCTGAGAAAGTTTTTTTTGGACGAAGGGTGTATTTTGTTGGCTGACAAAGTTTGAAACTGTAGAACAGCTGTTCTTTGTTGTGTTCATTTACTAGATTTGATAGCTAGCTTTCCAGTAGAAACATCTGTTCTTTGTTGCCCATTTACTTTGGTTCCTCTCCACTATGATAAGCTTAGAAATGAGGATATCCAATGGAAATGTCTGTTTGAGCTTGTTTTTTTAAAGTTCGAAAATCATATTTTTCAAGTTTCAAAACAATTCTGAAAAGAAATACACGTGAACCTAGGGATGTGTACAACATCTCTTTAAATTTTCAGGAGGGAATGCATTTTGATGAAAGCTACAAAAATATCATGTATTTCTAGCACATGTAATATTCACTATAAAGTTCATAATTTCTTTATATACCTCACACCAAAGCATATTCCATCATGAAATTTTACAGGAATACAATATACATCTCAATCTTGATTTGTATTTTTTTTTCTCAAGAATCTTTTAGGACTTCAAACTATAATTTTTTATTCTCTTTTTTAAAAAGACGAGCTGCATGGAGCTCGAGCTCCAAAAATCCATTCTCGATATCCAACCATTGATAGATAAAATTCTCAAAAGGATACCTGGGTGGAGAGGGAAACTGCTCTCTTCCTCTGCTAGACATGCCTTGGTCAAAGCCTGTCTAGCTAGTGTTTCAGTTTACCAATTTAAGTTTCCTAAAGGGGTCTTGACTTGATCAACACTCAATTAGCTCGTGAGAAGGTGACGGAACTCTAGCCATTCGAGCCATCCACCCCTCCTACCCTCCCTCCCCGCTACCACCTGAGGATGTTGTCGGTCGTCGAGCGACCTCCAGTGAAGGTGGTGGCGAGGCTCTGTTGCCTTCCTCCATCGCAGGGAGCTTTGGGCGTCGGGGCAGCGGCCCTGGATCTGGCTAGGCGCATGGACCTCTCCGGTGGGTGGCACCACATGTGTTGGTTGCCCCTCCGTCACGCGGGTGGCGGTTGGGCGGCGGAGGGGCTATACTGCTCGGATGACTACGACAACGCTCCGGCTCCAGAGGGTGTAATGGAGGAAGCCTAAAACGGGGTAATCCCCTGGCCGACTCTGTGTCGACCTCGATGACTATGGCAGCGCTTCGGCTCCGCTTTTCCCTCCTAAAGGTGTGTTGAGCTCCCCCCTCTCCTCCCCTCAATTAGTGGGTGAAAACCTAGGCCTTTAATTTGGTCGGCCGGCGGCGGCGCACCGGCTTCATGGTCCTCCTTGGAGGCACCAGTTTGTGTTGGAGTGCTGCAGTTTGTGAGTTCGCAGGCACGGGAGGCGCGGTACGACGCGACGTCGTCCACGATAGCGACGATGTCCGCGTCGCCGTGCTCCCCCTCGTGTCGGCCTGGAGCAACTCGCCACTCCTCCACGAGCTGGCTTGGAGCGGCAACTTTCTCTGTCGGGCTAGGCGAGGGAGGTGGAGCAGCGAGCTGCCTCGCTCATGTCCAGCGGGCTCGGCGGGCCACCAAGCCGGATTTTATATATGCCAAAGACTGCACTTCTTGCTCGTCGGATGCCATTGAAAGGGTGGAGAAAAGGTGGAAGAAGGAGACGGGGAGTGGCAGAGTGGTGCAATTCTTGCCCGGCGTCTGGCCTCCTTCAAATAGCGGGCGGACAGGAGGAGCTTGCCCGACGTTGTGTGTTAATGTCGCCTACTCGTGAACAGGTGTGTGGCTGGAGTAGGTTTCTCGGCTTCTACGCGGGTTTAATGGAGGCGTTTGAATGTGGCGACGAGACGTGTTCTACCGGGCATGCAACGGGCGGCTCCCTCGGCCGGCGCGCTGCTTCAATGGCGAAGGCAGTGAGAGGACGTATCCGCCCTGAGCCGTCTTCAATGTGGAGCAGCCGCTGGCGCCGGGCAGGAACACGTGCGGGCGGGGTAGGAGAGGGTTTGAGCGGGCGAGGATGGTCAGAAGCAGGCGTGGGTGTTGTTCGGACGCCTGCAAAGCCCCCATGTCTGTCTTGGGTTTGCAGAAGAAAGTACATCCGGACCGCCCTGTAGACCGATACAACCCCACGTTGGATGACACGACATATCCGGACAGCGCGTTTTGGATGGTTGCGGATGTTTTGAGGGTCGCCGTTGGAGATGTCCTAACCGCAGTGCATGTCCGAGTGCATGCATGACCGAGTTACTAGCACATGCGTTGTTGTCCAAGAAAATAGTGCAACGCAGTTATTGAGCGGAGGTCTATCTCTCGTTTTACTACTGTCACATGAACATGCCCCCTGCCCTCCATGATGTTCGAAAGTAGGACACTCAGCTACATACGCACATACCATTGTAATAAAATAACAATAGTAGTTGAAATAAATGCCGCATGACTACAATCAGATCGACCATGCATGCTATGCTATGTATTGTACTGCTCAGCATACAATCAGATCAGAATAGCACCGGTTTCCATGGGAAAAAAAACAGAAAAGCGCCAGTTTGATTACACCACGGTGCCATTGTTTTGCATTCAATTCAAAACAGTCCAGCGTGCAAATATATGCATGCAACTCTTTCAATGTACTTTGTGAAATGGGAGTGCACGCATGCATGTTTTCTGTTTAACTTTCAAGAAGAAGTTGTTTTACGTTGCCCTTTGAGGTGTGCTGATGGAGCCGGTATATTCCTCTATATATAACCGTCGTGGCACTAGCTTCAACCAGTCAGATAGCCCAAAAACAAAGAGGCTGTTTGGATTGCGTCAGGGTTCGCCTCGCCAACCACGGACAGGCCAATTTATTGGCGGCCGATTCCGCCACCCGCTTCTCGCGAACAAATTGGCGCTGGATTGAACTAGCGCGGCAGGGGGCAGGCCAGGCCGCACCAATTATTTGAAAGCCATCCAAACATGTTCGCTATGCATGGTCAACGCCAATATCTTGGATGGGCATCTCAGGCGTCGATCCAAACAGCCCTAAAGACACGGAAATTTGTCGGGGGCACACACAAGACACGGATATTTGCAGGGGCACACACATATGAAGTCATCTGCAACCATCCATGTGCACCAAGATGCGGAAACTTGTTAGCTCCTTGTGAATTCGACTCTTCATACTTACCACTTCCATCTTTGAAAAGTGTTACGATAATTTCTTACACTTAGGGATTATCATGGTGCAATTCTAATGCATTTTCTCTCTTAAATGCAAGATATACGAAGAGATGGGAATTACCAACAACTGGAAATTCTACATCTAAGAGCAACAGAAGAGAAATCAATTCTTCGGATGAGGGGATTTTTGGAGAATTATTTTAAAATATATAATGAATTTTGGAGAAAATAAATACCAGAGGGAACCCACCTGGTCTCCACACGGCCATGTGGCACGACCACCCCCTAGGCGCGCCATCTACCTGTGTGGGGGCCTTGGTGACTTGTCTCCCGATGTCTTTTGGCTATAAAATCCTATTTGCACTAGAAAAAATCACAGAAAATTATCAGGACTTTTCGCAGCCATCTGTGAGGCAAAACTTGGGCGGAACACTTTACTCTCCAGCGGAGCGATTCTGTCGGAGAAACTTTCCTCTAGGGGGAGAAAATCGAAGTCTTCATCATCACCACACTCTGTCCATTGCGGAGATCATCGGCTTCATCAACATCTTCACCATCATCATCAAATATCCAGACCCTAGTTCTTCCTTTGTGTCAATCCTCAGATTGGTACCGTAGACGGTCAAAGCCCTTTGACCGGATTTCTATAAGGGCACCTAACGGCAGATGGGCAAATTTGAGCACACTTCAAAATTAGGGGTAAATCTGAGTAGTGGGTTTGAGTTACAGATACAAATGTAAAAGACCCTTTTTTATATATCCCAAAATAATTCTCCATAAATTTTCACGGGTGCTCCGGAGAATAACTATCTCTGATTAGTTTTTCCAGGTCAGAATTCTAGCTGCCGTCAATGTTCCTCGTTTGGTGTATCTTGCATTTTAAAAGAGAAAAGGCATTAGAATTGCATCATAAAGTGAAATGTAACTTCAAAACAAGAAAAATAATGTTAGGAAAACATGATGCAAAATGGACATATCAGTGGCCTCCCCCTAGGCCGCACCAGGCAGGCTTGTGGGACCCCTGGACCCCTTCCTGGACTAATTCCAATGCTATATATTCGCTCTTCTCGAGAAAAAAATTAGAGAGAAAGTCCGTCCTGTTTTACAATATGGAGCTGCTGTCACCTCTTGTTCTTCGTTGGGAGACCTAATTTGGAGTTCGTTCTTGTCTTAGGAGATGTCTTTAACTTGAGGATTTCATGTATTCCGTATGTGGTAATGCTTTGTTCCAGTTCTCTATTAAAAGGAGCGCCTTAATTACCCTTAGTTTCCATATGGACCCCGCTGCCATGGGAGGGTAGGACAAAAGATGCCATGTAAGTTCTTACCGCAAGCACGTATGACTATATACGAAATACATGCCTGCATATGTGTCGGTGCTCTGCGACTGGGGGTACCGGGTCCCCTTTGGCGAAATTCATGTCTTCATCGGCAAGATCGGCGAACCGGGCCCTAAGCCGGACATCTGCACCGACCTCGTCGAAACGGCTCAGCGTGCGAGTCCTGCCCGTGTTAAGCCCGCCGTGAAGCATGCGTTCGTAGGATGTGTCCATGGGATCAGGTCTGAGCCAGTGTCTGAAGGCGAGCCGGCTGTTTATTCCGACGGCGAGTCATCCACTGGTGAAACCGAGTCCCCGTACCAAATTCATGATGGTGTGTTCGAAGGACATTTGTGTGGTAACCTCCTCCATGATGTGGTTAGATTACCAATGGCACACATGAACTACTAGGAACTAAACTAGGAGCAAGTGAACAATCTTAGGCACAAACACAAGTCTTAACCATGCATCACAAGTTTTAAACGAACATAGTACAATAAATCTTAAACGAAACCCAAGTCTTAAACCAAGGACCAACAAGGAACGAGCAGCAGGAGCTCAGGCGGTCATGGCAAAGGCGTTGTCTTGCTCCTTGCACTTGGTGACCACCTCGATGCCCTCGTCATTGAAGACGATCACCTTCATGGTGTCGGGGGTCAGCAGCTCGAACGTCAGCATGTACCCGATCATGATCTGGTGAACGACGGCGAAGGCGGTCCAACCTTGATCAAGGGTGACCCTGCCGTTGATCACCCTCACCGTTTCCCTCCATGTGCAGCCGATGTTCGTCCTGAGCTTGAACTCTGTAGGGATGGCAGGGAAGTGCTTCGTGAAGTCCAGAGGAAATGGCAGACTCTCTAGCTTTGGAGCAATGATAACCTTGCAGATGTGGTTTGGTCCTGACTCCTAATGGTAGTGTCGTAGTTCCTCCGCTTGGCGCTTGGGTGATCCTGCACCGACACTTCGACCAATGTCAGCGCGACCTCCTTGCCCTTCTCCAATGGTGGCATGACCTTCTTGCCCTTGTTCATGTGCATTATGAACAGTACGTAGTTCAATGGTCAGCGTTCATTCATATCGGCCTAACGCTCCTATATTAACCCACCCTACTAACCAAGCAGCGCACTCAAACCCCCTCCGTCTCACCACCTCTCCTCTTCCACCCAACTCTCTATTTCACCACCTCTACGTCACCATGAACTCCAACTCCAACCCCAACCCTTTCCCCTAGGGCATTGGATGGAGGGCCTTCTTCCTTGGGTGTTCGCTCGGTGACCGCAAGAAGTTCGAGCACACCATGGTAGTGTGCTCGAACTTCAGCGGCATCGATGACATGCACAAGAAGAAAGCTACGCCGGACGAGCTAAAGACATTGATTCTAGACCCGGCCAAGGGCGCAATGTCAGTGTACATCCTGCGCCAGGCCATGAATCAAGTAGACTCCGGCAACACAGGACAACAGGCAAGATGGGCCAAAGTACATGCAGTACAAGGTGCCTCAAGACCAGCGTGTCATGGCGTACTAAAGTAGTACATTCGGGTCGCCGAAGGCCGACAACGATGAGGTGTAAATGGTGGCCAGGGCGCCGACAGCAGGCGACCGTGCAAGACCCATCATTCTTGACGAAGACGGTCAGGAAGAAAAGGAGATGGCTACACCCCCTTCCCCTCCTCCCTGCGCCGCTCGACGCGACTGCAGGGTCGTCGCGGCTAGACAAGAAAGTTTGTACCCCAATCCCCACCCCCGATGTAATCAAAAAATAACCTATGAACCCTAGTAGCCGTCGATGCAGAATCGATTGATGTCAATCCCCCCCCCCCCGGATGTGTTAAATCCCCTCCCTAACTCTTCAATTGCGTGCTCTAAACAAATCTAGCCCGAGTTGAAAGCAGTAAATCTACAGAGAGGAGGAGGACTTACCGCCATGGCCGATGCGCTCCGGTGGAGGTCTGCAGTCGCTCCGGTGGTTGCCGCCGTCTTGGATTGATTCGCACTAGAGCTCCGGTGGTCGCCGACGCCGGTGTGAGTGGGGAAGAGGGAAGAGAGCGGTGAGGAAAGGAGGTGAGGGTAATTTATGACGAGCCGTCCGAAAACAACGCGACATCTCGGGACCGCACCCACGTGTACAACCGCCCACGCCCACGTGCCTAGGGTTGCATCGCGCGGGCCTGGCTCCACAAAACGGCTGATTTGAGCGTTCCTCTGGATGCAGGCCCAGACGTGCTTTAATGTTCGTGCTATGCAGGCCCAACAATGAATGCGGGTAACCAAACGGGCAATTTTCTTTCTACCCGGGCCTGACTGAGGTATATGCAACCTACCAAACGCGTCCCATGTCCCCCAATACTCCCTCAGTCAAGAAATACTTGTCAGAGAAATAAATAAAAATAGATGTATCTAGAACTAAAACATGTCTAGGTACATTCATTTATTTTACAAGTATTTTCGCATGGAGGGAGTATTTTTTGGGGTCTCTTTCAAAAGCACCCTAGGGGCGTTTCTGCCTTTTCCAGGCGTTCAATCGTTCGCTCCATACGCTCTGTATCAGGAGGAGCGGGTATTTTGGACCCCTCGGTTGACATACGCTCTGCATTGGGGTAAAAAAAACTTCAAAGAAATAAATAGGAAAAACAAACACTAGGAGCGGTGGGTATTTTTGTAAATTGACACTTTTCTTTCTTCCGTGGGCAGCCAGCAGTGGTTTGCTGCCATGCATATAGACCCAATTCGCTGCGAGAAATAGAACTCGACTCGGGGACCTCCTCCACCATCTTCTCTCTCCTCTGTCCTGCACTGCCATATCTGCGCATCGCAGCTCCTCGTCGGGCAGTTACCACACCAAACATAGCCACGCAGTGCCGCCATTTCCGCGGCTATGCTGTCGCAGTTCAACAGTTCTCTTTGGGTGCAGGAAGGCGACGTCCATGAACACCAGGGCCTCGGTCACGACCAGGCGGCGGTGATGGGGCTGGAGGCCGGCAACCAGCACCTTATGCCTATGCCCTCGGGCGGAGGCGGGGGGTTCCCCGCCCTACCGATGCTTGATGAGGTAAGCTGGTACTTCAACCCGGGCGCGGTCGGCGACGCCGCCGGGAACGGGTCCATGATCCCGGCGCCGGCAACTATGGAAGCGTCGGGATCTAGCTCCGGATTCGGAGATGCTTCCCAGATGTTCCCGCTCCTCAACCCGGGAGTGGGAGGTACGGGACCGCTCGACGTCCCTGGGTTCAACCTCGACATCTCCGGCGACCTCTCGGCGTTTCTTGGCGCCGGGAACGCGCCGAACGCATCCCTGCTGCCGCATGGGAACGCAGACTTCCTCGGCTCGTTCGGTGGCTTCGGCACCGCACCGGCACAAACGACGGACTTCGGTGGCCTCGCTGGTTTCGACTTGGTCGATACCGGCGCCCAGGGCTGGAGCGGCCCATCCTCAGAGGGGCCGGCTGCTCCGGCGCCCCAGACCGCTGCCTTCTCTGGGCAGGGCAACGCGAAGGTGCTGAGGCCGCTGGAGAACTTCCCGGCGTCGGGCGCGCAGCCAACGCTCTTCCAGAAGCGCGCACTCCGGCGTAACGCCGGCGAAGAGGACGGCGAGAGGAGGAAGCGTAAGGCAGCGGAGCCTGACATAATACTCGACGACGCCGACGATGACATCATCAGCATCGACGCGTCCGGGCTGAATTACGACTCGGAGGACGGGAGGGACGTTGAGGAGAGCGGCAGGAAGGACGGCAAGGAGTCGAACGCCAACAGCACGGTCACCGGCGGCGCTGCGGCTGAAGGGAGCGGGAAGAAGAAGGGGATGCCGGCCAAGAACCTCATGGCTGAGCGCCGTCGCCGGAAGAAGCTCAACGACCGGCTGTACGCGCTTCGGTCTGTCGTGCCCAGGATCAGCAAGGTGAGAAATTCTTTGTCTTTTTTAGCAAGAGTATCGTTCTCATTGTACTGTTTGTTACAGTTCATCCGCGCATCTCAGGTGTAGATTATGGATCAAACAGAGGCTTTGAAACGTCTGTGTGTCATCTACAGAATAACAGAAACCTTAGCTCATAAGTTTGTTGCTGGGTACACACGCCCCTTAGCCTGACAAGTTCTGTGGTTTCAGCATCTACTGGCAAGTTCTGTGGTTTAGCATACACACCCCTTAGCACATGTTATATCTTTGCATTATTTTGCGTTGATGGTTCTCTCTATTTGGCATGACCGTAATTCTAGTGTTTTAGGATGACTGCCTATCATATTTCTAGTTGCCTGAGTTAGATTAGAGTAATTTTAACCCGCAAAAAAAGATTACAGCAATTTTAGGTATTCGTCATTACTAGGTATACTGTATATGTATTCTTTGCATATAAATTAAATTGTCGTAATTTCGACATTAGTAGTCGCTTGATATACGGATTTTTATTTATCGTATGAATTAAATCGGCACATTTATTTTATTAAATGTAAATTGCTGTCCAGCGTATCGCCATTCACTGTCGCTGCTGGCATTTGTTCCGTTTCCACTCGATTATCGTAGAGTTGTAGCGAGCGAAATTACTCCTCCGCGGCTAACCACCCATTGGGGGGTCGTCTGCTCGTCGGGACACAGTTAGGCATAGGGCCCCACGAGGTGACCTATGTTCTCTTTCTCGGTGTGGCACCCATGCATATGTGGCCTTTTTCTCTGCTTATTTTTGTGTGAATTGAAATTCCAAAAATTCAAATCATTAAATTTGGCGTTTCCATAGTATTGTCATTAGTAGTCGCCAGATATACAGATTTCTATTTCTTAGACGAATCAAATCAGCATATTTATTTTACTAGAATAAATCGATTTCCATCTTACCATACAACTGTCTGTATTGTCTCTTCTTCCATTTCTACTCAATTATCATAGAGCTGTAGAGTGCGAATTACTCCCTCGCGGCACCCTCACCGCTCGTTAGGGGAGCGTCTTCTCGTCGGGACGCTGCCAGCGGAGTGGCTCACGCACGTGGCTTCTCCCCCTTCACTCTCATATGCTCCCTTTCCTGATGTGGGGCACATGCACATGTGGCTTTTTTGAGCTTTTTTCCCGTGAAAGTTCCAAAAATTGAAATATATATTGAAAGTTCAAATATTCTAAAGTTTAAGTTCCGAAAGTTGAAACTTCAAAATTTGATTTTTTTAAGTTTTAATTTTAAATTCAAAAAATCCCACAAGTTTCAGATTCCAAAAGCTAGGCCAAGACTTTTCGAAAGCCAATTGTGTGATTTCTAAAAGTTGCCAAAAATGAACATGCAAGTTTCCAAAAAAGGAAAAGTTGTCCTACTCTAGATTGACACGTAGGGCCATAGGCATGGCAGTTAGACATGCCTTGTAGAGAGATAAATCATAAAATAGTTACATGCTAAGATTCATGCCCTAGCTCACCGTCTGTAATAGTAAATTATACATATTTTTGCATTACCTGTGAGCCGCCAGAAAAGTGCAACTTCAAATAACGGAGACAATTGTACATCATGGAACTGTTCAAAAGACATGAACTACATTTATTTATAATGATTGTATTTTATAAAAGGGCGTTCTTTATTAACTCAAAATGCAACATCTAGTGGATACAAAGCATGATGAGCACACACCTGACATCGATTTATATATAATTATATAAGGAGAATCTTTTAGTTTCACGCACAAGAAAATCCAGAATTTTTTTAGCTGAGAAGAGCATGAATCATGGTGTAGTGTGCACCATCTACTATGGTTAATTGTTCATTACTTGAGATTTCATCTTTAATTTTTTTCTGAAAAAAGAATCACCTTGAGTATGAATTGTACTTCTCTCACTGTGTGCGTACATAGAACTCATCAATTATCCTTTCTCTCTATGGCTGATTGGCTAACTGATTTATGTGGTTGCAATGGCTAGATGGACAGGGCTTCTATTCTTGGTGATGCAATCGAGTACCTCAAGGAGCTCACGCAGAAGATCAATGTTCTTCAGAATGAGCTGGAGGCATCTCCTTCCACGTCCTCGCTGCCTCCGACACCTACAAGCTTCCGCCCTCCGACTCCTACAATGCCCGCGCTGCCATCTCGCGTGAAGGAGGAACTGACAAGCTCTCCTGCTCAGGAACCACGTGTAAGTATCTCTGGGTCTCTCTGAATTTTCATTCAAGCAGAGCTAAACCTGCATATCGAAGAAATTTGCCCCCCTTGACATGATATGGTATTCTTTTTCTTTTTGCTAATGTTAGCTAGCAATAGATGGGAAGAAAACTAAAGCTGTAAAAGATTGATGTATACATTAGGCTGTGTGATCATCTACATACCTGAGGTTTATTTTCTTTCTCTGGTTGCAACAGGTTGAGGTTAAGCTTCGTGAAGGTCGGGTCGTCAACATCCGCATGATGTGCTCTCGCAGGCCAGGTGTTGTGCATTCTTCCTTGAAGGCCCTCGAAGGCCTTGGTCTTGACGTGCAGCAAGCTGTTATCAGCTATTTCAATGACTTTACATTGGATGTCTCCAAGGCTGAGGTACTGTAATACAAGTCTGTCACCATGTTATTCTGAAACAGTGAAATGTAAATACTTCGTGCCTTTAAACAATCCCTCAACTTACTCTGTTGGTTCTTCGTGTCAGCAGTGCAAGGATGGCCCTGGTCCTCAGGCTGAGGAAATCAAGGCGGTGCTCCTGCAATCTGCGGGGTTCCATCCAGCGGCCTAGGAGGGCAGGAGAGCCGAACCAAAGCAGAGGACAGCATACCAAAGGAATTTACAACGAGTTTTTTTCTTTCCAAAAGACGAGTTTGCAATAAGTATCCATGGTTCGGACATAATAATGTCAGTTATCTGTTTTACTCGAGTACTTCTCGGTACATGATTGTTTTCGTCATAGTTAAGCCTGAACGTGAATTGTGTTTGTTGATTAATAAGGCGTGAAACTTTCTTGGATGATCTGTCTTTTTGCTTCCTTGCACGATTTTTTCCACTTTTTTTGGTTGCTGTGGCTTCAGCTCGGTTTGCAAAAACCAAACGATGATTCTGTTCTGGTGAGTTACTGGACTCACGGAGCAGGCAGAGTGGTCGTTGTACTGGACCCAACACCGTCTTCACTGCAGCCTGCAACTGGCAGGGCTGGATTTGGCTGTTTTCCAATGAAGGCTTGGTAAGAAAAACTGGTCCAGTGTTTGAGGGTATAAATAATCGTTGCTTGCAGCCTCTTTAATGCTCCCTTCGTTTCAAAAATACCTATAGTATTAGGGATTTTTTCTTGATGGAAAATTGCTGCTTTATTCATCAACTAGCTGTAAGGTTTGGTTTTCAGTTCCTCCGGACTGCATTCTGGAGATTGTGTCGGACGAGATTCTGAGCTACGTTTAAGTTTGGACCCCGATAGATTCCGAACATGCGGATTTCAAGCATTTCATTCCGAACGTTTTTTCATGACAACTTTAGTTGACGCGAGTTGGCAACTTTAGTTGTTTGACGCAAGGTGGCAACTTTAGTTGTCAAGACATGGCAACTTTGTCTCAATTCGGTATTTTGTCAGAAAATTGCCATGTTTGACCACCTCGCGCGAACTAAAGTTGACATGAAAAACGTTTGGGTTGCCATGCTTAAAATCCGAACCCTCGGGGTTTTATCATTTCCGTTAAGTTTTAAATAAAACGGCAACATTGATCCTAAAAAAAACATGGTATGGTCCGAGCTCAACACGTGCATGATACAAGCTCGGAGCAACGTGCAACCAAGTATCAGGGCATCTCTAGCCGATCCCTTATAAATATATTTTTTGTCAAAATGATCCCTATATCTTAACTCTTTATACCCCTCCTTAGCAGTGGTGAATCTTGGAAGAAAATCAAAGGGGGCTAAAAGTTAACGGTGTGCAGAAAAGGTCAAAAACTCTCAAATCTTTAGTCTAAAATAGGGTCAAAACTTTGGTACGAGTACTAGTAATTTTTCTTTTCCAGTTTTCAAGAGGGGGGGGGGGGGGGGGGGTTGGCTGGAGCCCGTCGAAGCCCCCCTAGTAGATTCCCAACTGCTCCTTAGGGCATCTCCAAAGTTGACCCGCAAATTTGCTCCCGCATCTGTCCACGAACAGGGGGGCCAGTCCGTGGACAAGGATGCGGGAGGCAGTCATCCAGCGCTACCTGCATACATTTCAAACAAGATTTTAACAAATCGGACGAAATTCATCAAACTAGGGACACAGTGTAGCTTATGTGCTCACACATGTATTTAAGTTTTCAGTCAAGACAAGTCTAGCCTGAATAATAAACATTTATCTTGAACGAAAAATATGATAATAACCATTTTATTATTGCCTCTAGGGCATATTTCCAACAAGTATCGGCGGAGCAGCCGCTAAGCAACCACTCCTCGTCGATCTTTGCGAGCTCGCCATCAAGGCGGCGGCGGCGCCTCGCGGCCATCTCCGCGGTGGTGACGGAGCGGCCGAGGGTGCACACTGCACTGAGGTCTGGGTCTTTGACGATCCATTCGGGCACCGTGTCGGACTTCGCGAATGCGGAGCGGCGGGCGGTGTTGCTTCGGTCGTACCACGCCTGCTGCCTCACCGCTAGCTCTTCCTAAGAAACGACAGCCCTCGAGCCCGAGGGACCTGCAACATCGCCGCCTCGGAGGTAGTGGAGGATGCATCCCCGCACCTTCGTGATCGTGGGCGGCAACTCCTCCTTAACGGGGCGGCGGTTGTGGTGGGACAGCTAGGCGGCCGAGCCCGTCAACGCGGGCATATGCTACTTGTGAGTTGCGTTAGGATTTGCCCCGAAGAGGAAGCATGAAGCAATATAGTAGTGTCTAGTATTTCCCTCAGTGAGAACTAAGATTATCGAACCAATAGGAGAATCACACAAATTCCTAGTAAAGAGTACATGCGCACACAGGAACAAATACTTGCACCCAACGCGGGAAAAAGGGTTGTCAATCCCCTTGAACTCATTACTTGCAAGGATTAAATTTGGTAGTGATAGATGGATAAATTGAAAAGTAAAATAAAAAGAGTAAAGTTGCAGCAAGGTAATATTGGTTTTAGTAATATGATTTAAATAGACCGGGGGGCATAGTTTTCACTAGAGGCTTCTCTTTCATAAAAATAGCATACGGTGGGTAGATAATTTACTATTGGGCAATTGATAGAAAAAGCATAGTTATCATGTTACTCATGGCAATCATCGTGTATGTAGGCATCACATCCATGGAAAGTAGACCGAAACAATTCTTCATCTACTACTATTACTCCACTTCGAGAGCGCTTCTATGCTTGCCTCACTATGTTTTAAGTTCATAACAAATATAGTAATGCATGAAGTATGATGACATGATGTAGACAGAATAAAACCAAGCAATATGATTAAACCCATTGAGGGAGTCCTGGATTAGGGGGTGTCCGGATAGCCGGACTACCATCATCAGTCGAACTATCATCGACCGGACTATCATCGTCGACCGGACTCCAAGACTATGAAGATACAAGATTGAAGACTTCGCACCGTGTCCGGATGGGACTTTCCTTGGCGTGGAAGGCAAGCTTGGCGATACGGATATGTAGATCTCCTACCATTGTAACCGACTCTATGTAACCCTAGCCCTCTCCGGTGTCTATATAAACCGGATGGCTCTAGTCTGTAGGACACGACAACAACAATCATACCATAGGCTAGCTTCTAGGGTTTAGCCTCCTTGATCTCATGGTAGATCCACTCTTGTAAACATCCACAATATCAATATCAATCAAGCATGACGTAGGGTTTTACCTCCATCAGGAGGGCCCGAACCTGGGTAAAACATCGTGTCCCTTGTCTCCTGTTACCATCCGCCTAGACGCACAGTTCGGGACCCCCTACCCGAGATCCGCCGGTTTTGACACCGACATTGGTGCTTTCATTGAGAGCTCCTCTGTGTCGTCACCGATAGGCTTGATGGCCTCTTCAATCTACAACAACGCAGTCCTGGGTGAGACTTTTCTCCCCGGACAGATCTTTGTATTCGGCGGCTTCGTACTGCGGGCCAACTCACTTGGCCATCTGGAGCAGAACGAAAGCTACGCCCCTGGCCGTCAGGTCAGGTTTGGGAGCCTAAACTTCACGGCCGATATCTGCGGGGACTTGATCTTCGATGGATCTGAGCCACAGCCGAGCGTGTCGCGCTGTCATGATGGGCATGACCTAACTCTGCCACCGGACAACACCTTGGAGGCCGCACACGAATCCGCTCCGACCCATAGTCCGGAGCCGATCGCTCAGATTGAGGACGGATGGCTGGACACCGCCTCGGGAGCTGCAACTTCTACAGCGATGGAGCCGAACACTTACCTTGTCCCGCACAAAGCTCATGACTCCAAGGTGCCGGACTCTCTGTCGGACTCCGAACCTCCTGCGCCCCTGCCAGTCGAATCCGATTGGGCGCCGATCATGGAATTCACCGCTGCGGACGTCTTTCAGCACTCACCCTTCGGCGATATCTTAAATTCGCTGAAGCATCTCTCGCTATCCGGAGAACCCTGGCCGAACTACGGCCAGGACGGTTGGGACGCGGACGACGAAGAAATTCAGAACCCACCCACCACCCACTTTGTAGCCACCGTCGACGATCTAACCGACGTACTCGACTACGACTCCGAAGACATCGACGGTATGGACGACGATGCCGGAGACTATCAAGAACCAGTGCCTACAGGACACTGGAAGACCACCTCGTCATACGACATATACATGGTGGACACCCCAAAAGATGGGGACGGCGAAGAAGCAGCGGAGGCCGATTCCTTAAAGAAACAACCCAAGCGCCGACATCAGCGGCGCCGCTCTAAATCCCGCCACAGCAAGAATGGAGATTCCGGCACAGGAGATAATAGCACCCCGGAAAGTGCCGAAGACAACCCCCTCCAGCACGATCCAGCGCAGGAGGAGGCAGAAGCAAGCCCTCACGAGAGGGCGGCAGACGACGAGGTCGAGGATGATAATTACTTACCTCCCTCCGGAGACGAGGCAAGCCTCGACGACGACGAATTCGTCGTGCCTGAGGATCCCGTCGAACAAGAGCGTTTCAGACGCAGGCTAATGGCCACGGCAAACAGCCTAAAGAAAAAGCAGCAACAGCTTCAAGCTGATCAAGACCTACTGGCCGACAGATGGACCGAGGTCCTCGCGGCCGAAGAGTATGAACTCGAACGCCCCTCCAAAAGTTACCCAAAACGCAAGTTGCTCCCCCGACTAGAGGAGGAAGCGTACAAACCTGCATCACCAGTGCACAATACGGCAGACCGACCACCTCGTGGCCGCGACAGAGAGGCATGCAAACCCTCCACCAAAACCGTACCCCGGCATCGCTCAAAAAGCATGAAGCCACGGGGGAACGCGCCGGACTTGCGAGATATATTGGAGGACAAGGCAAGACAATCCAGATCTATCTATGGATCACGTGGGCGCCCCAAGACCCACGACGAATACCGTCGCGCCGGATACAACTACTCCGGCCGGGCCGAACACAGCAGACAACGCTCTCTCGAGCTACGTCGCGATATTGCTCAATACAGAGGCGCCGCACACCCACTATGCTTCACTGACGAAGTAATGGATGATCAAATCCCTGAAGGGTTTAAACCCGTTAATATTGAATCCTACGATGGCACAACAGACCCCGCGGTTTGGATTGAGGATTATCTCCTCCATATACATATGGCCCGCGGCGACGATCTTCATGCCATCAAATATCTCCCGCTCAAGCTTAAAGGACCAGCTCGGCATTGGCTGAACAGCCTGCCCGCAGAGTCAATTGGATGCTGGGAAGACCTAGAAGCCGCATTCGTCGACAACTTCCAAGGCACGTATGTGCGACCACCGGACGCAGATGACCTAAGCCACATAATCCAGCAGCCAGACGAATCGGCCAGGCAATTCTGGACACGGTTCTTAACAAAGAAAAATCAAATCGTCGACTGTCCGGATGCAGAGGCCCTCGCTGCCTTTAAACATAACATCCGCGACGAGTGGCTGGCCCGGCACCTAGGACAGGAGAAGCCGAAATCCATGGCAGCCCTCACATCACTCATGACCCGCTTCTGCGCGGGAGAGGATAGCTGGCTAGCTCGCAGCAACAACCTCAGCAAAAACGCTGGCAGTCCGGATACCAAGGACCGCAATGGCAGGTTGCGTTGAAACAAAAACAAACACCGCATTAACAGCGACAGCAATGAGGATACGGCAGTCAACGCCGGATTCCGAGGCTCCAAGCCCGGTCAACGGAAGAAGCCATTCAAAAGAACCACTCCGGGCCCGTCCCATTTGGACCGAATACTCGACCGCTCCTGTCAAATACATGGAACCCCCGAAAAGCCAGCTAACCACACCAACAGAGATTGTTGGGTATTCAAGCAGGCAGGCAAATTAATCGCCGAAAATAGTGACAAGGGGCTACACAGCGATGACGAGGAAGAGACCCGGCCGCCGAACAACAGAGGACAAAAGGGATTCCCCCTCAAGTTCGGATGGTAAACATGATATACGCAACGCATATTCCCAAGAGGGAGCGGAAGCGTGCACTAAGGGACGTATACGCGATGGAGCCAGTCGCCCCAAAATTCAACCCATGGTCCTCTTGCCCGATCACTTTCGATCGAAGAGACCATCCGACCAGTATCCGCCATGGCGGATTCGCCGCATTGGTTTTAGACCCAATCGTCGATGGATTTCACCTCACGAGAGTCCTGATGGACGGCGGCAGTAGCCTGAACCTGCTTTATCAGGATACAGTGCGCAAGATGGGCATAGACCCTTCAAGGATTAAACCTACAAAGACAACCTTCAAAGGCGTCATACCAGGTGTCGAGGCCAGTTGTACAGGCTCAGTTACACTGGAAGTGGTCTTCGGATCCCCGGATAATTTCCGAAGCGAGGAGTTAATCTTCGACATAGTCCCGTTCCGCAGTGGCTATCACGCTCTGCTCGGACGAACCGCGTTCGCAAAATTCAACGCGGTGCCGCATTATGCATACCTTAAGCTCAAGATGCCAGGCCCTCGTGGAGTCATCACGGTCAATGGAAACACGGAACGCTCCCTCCGAACGGAGGAACATACAGCGGCTCTCGCGACAGAAGTACAGAGCAGCCTTTTAAGGCAATTTTCGAGTCCGGCCGTTAAACGACCGGACACGGCCAAATGCGCCCGGAGCAACATCAACCAAGACCACTTGGCACGTTCCGAGCACGCGTAGCAATGCGGCCTCAACCCCAGCCCTCGCTCAACTATAAGACAAACTCTCCGTGTACATAATTACGCCCTGAAGATACCATGGGCATAGGGGGAGAGGCACAACCACAACAGACCCAGAGTGCGGTTCGACCACACCAGGGGCTCCCAAGTGTGTCGCTCTTTTTATCTTTTTTTTTTCTTTTTTATACAGAACTCTGTCCGACGGCGAATCTGCCGAACTCATGATGCAACAGCCAGAGAGGGACAAAGACCGCGACGAACACTCAGGTGGTCTCCATTACGGGCATTAAATTTGTTAAATACACCATTCCGCGGCCTACCCCTGGAGGGAGACGCCTTTACTTCGTCCAATCCCTTGCTTTCCGCACTATTTGTATCATTCTGTACTCATAACAGATCTTCTCGAATAAAATGCAGCACTTTTTGCCCATAATTGCATTATCTTATATACATATGTTCATTTACGACATGTTGCATCCATACATTTTGGTACGGCCAAATACGCCAGGGGCTTATGTTCCCCGCATTATGGTGTGATAAAGTCCGAACACTTTCACAAGTGCGGCACCCCGAACTTATAGCATTATATGAATCGGCTCCGAATCATGTCTTGGGTCAATAGTTGGGTTTGCCCGGCTCCCATGTTTGGCACCTTACGTTCCGTTCTATCGGCTAAGGTAGCACTGGGAGAACCACTGCGATTGCGCCCCGGTTGAGTCGGGTTAACGCCTCAGTGGAGAAAGCTAAAACTGACTGTCATGATAAGGCGAGAGACTGGTCGCTGTTCGAGAGGTCCTTTCGGGTCCTTAAAGACCTACGCCGCTTCGAGCGAAGTTCCGGATAATGTCCGACGAAGGCGTGGATAGCGCCCCTAATTCGGTCTTCCGAATACTAGGGGCTTCGCCGAAATTTAAAATTATAGAATTCTATGGCCAAGTGAGAGTGTTCAAGCACTATAAGTCCGGTTGCCTTGTTCGTTGTGTTGAGCGCCTCCCTAGATGGACACAAAAATGGGAACAAGAGCGCTCAAGTTTATCCCGAACACCCCAGCACTCGTGGCATGGGGGCTGAAGCCGACGACTTGCCATCTCTCATATTTAATAAACGGCCGCACAAAAGGTAATATTTTAAATTAACAAACGTTGCTTAGCGCATATGAACAAAGTTTTCAGCGCACAGGATAACACATTGCAAATTTACTCAATAATTACATCCCTGGGGCACTCATCCGCAATCTTGCGGGCACCCTTCAGGACAGTCCTATAGTACATTTCGGGCGTACGATATTCCTTGCCCCCTGGTGGCGCGTCAGTGATTAGCTTCTCCGCATCCAGCTTGCCCCAATGCACCTTTGTGCGGGCAAGGGCCCGACGAGCACCTTCAATACAGGCGGAGCGCTTGATAACCTCCACCCAGGGGCACACATCCACCAACCGTCGCATGAGGCCGAAGTAGCTCCCAGGCATGGCCTCTCCAGGCCACAGCCGGACTATGAGGCCCTTCATGGCCTGCTCGGCCGCCTTGTGGAGCTCGACCAGCTGCTTCAGCTGGTCGCTAGGGGGCACCGGATGGCTGGCCTCAGCATACTGAGACCAGAAGACCTTCTCCGTTGAGCTCCCCTCCTCGGCTCGATAGAACGCGGCGGCATTAGATACACTGCGAGGCAGATCTGCAAATGCCCCTGGAGAGCTTCGAATACGGGTAAGTAACACGTAATTTACATTCACATGCTTGCTTTGCATGAAAAATGCCTTACCCGCCGCTATCTTCCTCACCAACTCAATCTCCTGAAGGGACTTATGGGCATCGGCCTTGGCAGTCTTGGCACTTTCGAGAGCCGAGGCAAGCTCGGACTCTTGAGTCTTTGAGTCACGCTCCAAACTCTCATGCTTTTCCATGAGAGCCTGGAGCTCTTGCTGAACCACCGCCACCCGCGCCTCCTGCTTTTCTCGCTCTGCTTGTTCCGCGGCCGCATTGCGTTCAGCCGCAGACACGACCTCCTTTAGGGTCGCCACCTGGTTCGTGGCCCCTGCAGTACCCATGTTATCCTTGTTATTTTTTGTTGTAACCTAAATCCTTTTCTGTAAGGTACAAGTTCAAAGTGGTGTTACTCACCTTCTTTGTCCTGGAGCTGCTTCTTGGCGCGGCCGAGCTCTTGCTCGGACCGCTCGAGCTCCTGCTTCAAACCACCGACCTTCGCAGTCAGTGCGGCAGAGGTCAGCAGCGCAGCCTGCAACCCATATTGACATAATTTTTTAGCAACCCTGCGTATATCTTTTTTTTTTCAGATCCTTAGTCCGGCTTTTCTTTCCGAACACCAAACCGAGCATCAGGGGCTACTGTCTATGCGGTATTACATTGCATATTTTTAACTTCTTACCTCAAAGCCTGATAGAAGGCTGCTGCAGGCTTCGGTCAGCCCGCTCTTGGCGAGCTGTACCTTATGAATCACCGCACTCATAATAGTGCGGTGTTCTTCCTCAATGGAAGCGCTCTAGAGCGCCTCCAACAAATTATCCAGCGCCTCCGGTTGGACGGAAGCCGCCGGCGTCACGGTCTTGCCCTTCGTGTGAAGGGGCCGTCGGCCGGACTCCGAAACCACTGCGGGTTCTGATATGGAGTCCGGTGCAAAGTCCGGGAGGCCGCCTCGTGGCGCCTCCGGAGCCTCCCCCTGATGGGCCCCTGATGGGCCCCTTCTTGGGACCCCACCTCGGCGTCCTCGATGTCGCGAGGGGTGGAGGCGGTCGGGATGGAGTCTACCTCCGACGGAGCCAACGACCCGCTCGTTGAAGCGGGGAGATCATCATTGGCCGGACTACAGGCATCATGCGGCATCAGAATGACACTATGTGACGCAGAAAAAGAAATTATAACACATTCAGGAATTCAGATACTTACGATCTCGCCGGAGGCCTGGCCCTTGAAGGCCATTCTTCCTCGCCAACGTTGATGTTGGCGGAGCTATCCGGGGGAATAGTCCTTCCCCTCTTGGACCCTTCGGCCTCCCCTGTTGGGGAAGCCTTCCTCTTCCTCTCTCCCCCCTCTGGGAGAGAGTCCTCTTTCTCCTCCTCGTTTTCGGGGGAGGAGTCCGCCCCAGAGTCGTCGGACACCTGAAAACGGGAACTCTTTCGATCACCCGTGGCCTCCTTCTTGGCCTTCTTCTCCGGCACCACGTGCGGTGCCGGAACCAGCAGCCTCGCTAGACGGGCGTCTACTGGGTTTTCTGGCATAGGAGCCGGACAGATAATCTGCTCCGCCTTCCTCATCCAGTCCTGTCAAAGGAAAAGGGGAAATTAAAACCCGCATAGAGTCAAACTATGAAAAGCAAGTGTCCCATAAAGGGGTAGAATCACTTACCTCGTCGGCTTGGTGCTGCGAGCGAAATCCGCGATCTTCAGTCGCGGATGCGGGGGCTTCGGTGCCCTTAAACAACACCCTCCAGGCACCTTCCTACGTTGTATCGAAGAGCCCGCTCAGCGCCTGGTGCTGTTCCGGATTGAACTCCCACAGATTGAATGCCCGCTCTTGGCATGGGAGAATCCAGCGGATGAGCATGACTTGGACCACGTTAACCAGCCTGAGCTTCTTTACCAGCTTCTGGATACAGGCTTGGAGTCCCGTCACCTCCTCCGAACTACCCCACAGCAAGCCCTTCTCTTTCCAGGAGGTGAGCTGCGTGGGGATACCAGATCTGAACTCGGGGGCCGCCGCCCACTTAGAGTCGCGCGGCTCGGTGATATAGAACCACCCCGATTGCTACCCCTTGACGGATTCCACGAAGGCCCCATCGAACCAAAGGACATTGGGCATCTTGCCCAACATGGCGCCTCCGCACTCCGCTTGAGTGCCCTTCACTACCTTCGGCTTGACATTGAAGGTCTTGAGCCACAAGCCGAAGTGGGGCTGGATGCAGAGGAAGGCCTCGCACACGACGATAAACGCCGAGATGTTGAGGATGAAGTTCGGCGCCACATCATGGAAATCCAGGCCGTAGTAGAACATGAGCCCCCGGACAAAGGGGTGAAGTGGAAAACCCAGTCCACGGAGGAAGTGGGGAAGAAAAACGACCCTCTCATGGGGCCTGGGGGTGGGGATGAGCTGCCCCTCGTTGGGCAGCCGGTGCGCGATGTCGCCGGACAGGTACCCGGCGCTGCGCAGTCTTTCGATGTGCTCCTCTGTAACGGAGGAGGTCATCCACTTGCCTCCCGCTCCAGACAAGACTGGGGAAGGTTGAGACGAGATGTGTGGGCTTGGGCGCTGGAGCTCGAGTGCGCGGAGATGGATAAGCAAAGGAGGAGGAAGGCGTAGGTGAAAAGGTGAATCCTTATCCCTTATATGGGCGGGCGAAGTCTACGCGTCCCCCACCGGCCTGGTAAAACTCGCTTATCCCCCAAGCGTCACCATCAATGGCGCGGTTGGGTTACCCACGTCCGTATTCATGAGAATCCCGGATTAAGGGGAAACACGATCTCTGCTTCGACAAGACGTGCCAAGGAAACCGCTTCGCTAAATGCGCTGAGGTGGTAGAGTAAAAAAACGATTCAATTAATGGCTTGGTAGTGGTGTGACGTCATGCCGCAAAAAACGTCAGCAGATTGAACTTGTGTATATATTATTCTCTCTACGGTGAAATGTGGAATTTATTTTGCAGAGCCGGACACTATCCTGGTGTTCACAATCTTCTATCATTCGGAGGAGGAACCCGCCTTGCAATGCCAAGCAATATACGCGCCGGACTTATCGTCATTGAAGCCTGGTTCAGGGGCTACTGAGGGAGTCCTGGATTAGGGGGTGTCCGGATAGCCGGACTACCATCATCAGCCGAACTATCATCGGCCGGACTATCATCGTCGACCAGACTCCGAGACTATGAAGATACAAGATTGAAGACTTCGCCCCGTGTCCGGATGGGACTTTCCTTGGCGTGGAAGGCAAGCTTGGCGATACGGATATGTAGATCTCCTACCATTGTAACCGACTCTATGTAACCCTAGCCCTCTCCGGTGTCTATATAAACCGGACGGCTCTAGTCCGTAGGACACGACAACAACAATCATACCATAGGCTAGCTTCTAGGGTTTAGCCTCCTTGATCTCGTGGTAGATCCACTCTTGTAAACATCCACAATATCAATATCAATCAAGCAGGACGTAGGATTTTACCTCCATCAGGAGGGCCCGAACCTGGGTAAAACATCGTGTCCCTTGTCTCCTGTTACCATCCGCCTAGACGCACAGTTCGGGACCCCCTACCCGAGATCCGCCGGTTTTGACACTGACACCCATCATTTTACCCTTAATGGCAACAACACAATACATGCCTCGCTACCCTTCTGACACGAGGTAAGGACACCGCAAGATTGAACCCATCACAAAGCACCTCTCACATTGAAGATAAATCAATCTGCTTGGCCAAACCAAACAGATAAATAGAAGAGAAATACAAAGCTATAATAATCATGCATAATAAAGTTCATAAAATACTCGATTACTTTCAATGAATAATCTAATCATAAACCAACAATTAACCGGATCCCGACAAACACACCGCAAAAGAAGATTACATCAGATAGAACTTCAAGGAGATCGAGAAGAACATTGTATTGAAGATCAAAGAGAGAGAAGAATACATCTAGATACTAGCTATGGAACCATAGGTCTATGGTGAACTTCTCACACATCATCGGAAGGCGGCAAGGTTGATGTACAAGCCCTCCATGATCGATTCCCCCTCTGAAAGAGTAAGGGAAAAGGCCTCCAGATGGGATCACGGAAGAAAGGAAACTTGCGGCGGCGATTTTTTTATGGGTTCCCGCTGTTGGTTTTGGGTTTCATGGGAATTTATAGCGCTGGAATTAGATCAAACGGAGTTGCATGGGACCCACAAGCTCAGGTGGCGCCCTCCCCCCACTGGGGCTTGTCGTGTCAGCTTGTGGCTCCCCCGTAGATCTTCTGGCATCCACCCGAACATTCTGGGGTCCCTCCCGGTCTAGAAAAATCACCGTAAAGTTTCATCGTGTTTGGAGTTCGTTTGGTATTGATTTCTTGAAAAACAAAAAAAACATGCAGAAAACAGGAACTGGCACTGAACACTGAGTTAATAGGTTAGTTCCCAAAAATTATATAAAATTGCAAATAAAGCATATAAAGTATCCAAGATTGATAATATAATAGCTTGAAACAAATCAAAAATTATAGATATGTTGGAGACATATCAACATCTCCAAGCTTAATTCCTCCTCATCCTCGAATAGGTAAATGGTAAAAACATAATTTTTGATGTTGAATGTTACCTAGCATGTTTATCATGTAATCTCTCTTACGGTATAAATATTGAGAAATGATGAAGTAATTGATATCAACATAATAATATCCATGAATACAAGAACATAATAATTACTTTTCAAAATATACGATGCTCAACGAATGTTATCCCTACTCATTGAATTATGTAAGCATGGCATGACTCTGCCTTCACCACATAAATATAAATCATGAGCACCCTGGTGTCAAACAAGTCAATTGGATCATACTTTTTAACACACTTCAGAATTTTCAACTCCACCCAATACATGAGTGAGACATGGACATTAGCATTTTGGGTGGAATAAAATGCGGTGGTAGAGGTATATAGGAGAAGTCAAAAAGGAAGAAAGGCTCGCATCAACTCGGCGGATCAATAGGCAATGGAGAGGCCCATCAACCGATATCAATGCTAGGAGTAGGGATTGCCATGCAACAGATGCACTAGAGCTATAAGTGTATGAAAGATCAACTGAAACTAAGTGGGTGTGCATCCAACTTGATTGCTCATGAAGACCTCATGCATTTGAGGAAGCTCATCATTGGAATATACAAGCCAAGTTCTATAATGAAAAATTCCCACTAGTATATGAAAGTGATGACTCAGGAGACTATCTATACGAAGAACATGATGCTACTCTAAAGCACAAGTGTGGTAAAAGGATAGTAACATTGCCCGTTCTCTCTTTTTCTCTCATATTTTTTGTTGGCCTTTTTTTATTAAGTACGGGACCTCATCATTATTCTTTGAAGGAACCATTAGTCTCCTTCATCCTTTCCCTCACTGGGACAATGCTTTAATAATGATGACCATCACACTTTTATTTACTTACAACTCGATAAATTAAAAAAATATGACTCTATATTAATGCCTCTGGCAGTGTACCAGGATGTGCAATGATCTAGTGTAACATGTACTACAATGATGAATGGTGGCTTTTCCACAAATATCATGTCAACTATATATCATCATGCAAAGCAATATGACACTGAACACCCATGTCATGAGATGGAACGGTGGAAGTTACATGGCAATATAACTCGGAATGGCTATGGAAATGCCATGATAGGTAGGTATTGTGGTTGTTTTGACGAATATATAAGGAGGCTTATGTGTGATAGAGTGTATCATATCACGTGGTTCAGATGCACTGGCGAAGTTTGCACCAACTCTCAACGTGAGAAACAAAAAACATGCAGAAAACAGGAACTGACACTGGGCAGTGAGTTAATAAGTTAGTTCCCAAAAATGATACAAAATTGCATACAAAGCATATATAGCATCCAAGATTAATAATATAATAGAATGAAACAATCAAAAAATTAGATATGTTCGAGATGTATCAGCGTACCGGCTATGCGGGGGCAAGGCCGGCTCCTCCTTGATGCGGTGAAGTGGGGTCGCCGGTTCTCGTTTAACGCGATGGCGCGACGGGGACGGGGGCTCCTCCTTGACTCGCATCGGTGATGGTGGTGTCGGGCCCTCTGACGGACCGAATGCTCCGTCATGATAGGCACGGTCGCTGCCCCAACTGCTGATGCCGAGGGGCCCAGAGGGCAAGGGCGGTAGCACCAAGGTCTGCCTAACAATGAACTGCCACCACCTCCGCGTGCCGGCGCAGATAACCATGACGTCAGCATCGCAGCTGGAGTTGGAGGGCACAAAGTGGATGAGAAGGAGCTCGGAGAGGAGGAGAGGAGTGCGAATATGCATTGCCAGTGCACGACTTAAATAGCCACAGACAGTCCATGCAAAGGGCCAATCAGCCCGCTTCAATGCGGCGCAACGGCCAGAGTTGGTATCTCGGAACACGACATCCGCACTGATGTGGCGATGCCTGAGAGGTCACATCCGTCAGCGACACCTTCACGTCCGTCCGCTTTGCTCGACATCAATATGATGGCCACTGCATGCTCTAGGACGACATGAATGCAGCGCGACAAACATCATGGTATTTAGATGGAAAGCATGAGAGAGGCAAGTTGGTCTTATACTTAACTCCTTATAATTTAAGAAGTTAAACGGTGGTTGGACCTAGCCAAACCCCCATATTCTTCCTAAACTATTTTTTGACCAATTGTACTAGCATTTGTTACATAGATTTTAAACAGTTTCATGATATTTCATTAATCATTTCAATGATTCAAATTGATCATATGCAATAAATCAACCATAAACATGCAATGCATCTAATCGAGCAATTCAAATTAAAACACGCATATTCACCCAAGAGGAGCCACATCGAGCAAGTTTGTTAAAAAGTTCACCACAACATAGCATTTCTCATGTCGTGGATTGAGCCCTGCCAAAGGCATGCAACACGGATCACACACTTTCGTGCTCATCACCACCACCATCACCTCCGAGGAAATCATCATCACCCCCACGGCTAGTTGGCCACCACCATCACCTCCATGAACACCACCACAATAACCACCACGAGAGACCTCCAATTGGGCCATGATCTTCACATGAACTCCTAATACTTCCGTGACATGGCATCTATCATGCATGGGTTCATAAACATGATAGCCCGCTCTTCGGCCTTCTTCTCTTTTCCAAGTCTCTCCTCCTTGAGAGCAATACTACTCCCGTTCACCTTCACCTTCATCTCTTCGACTTCCAACTTTGGCATCCATTTCTTTTCCTCGAAGCACTTCAGCATGTTCCAACTTGTTGCCTTCTCGTCCTCCAACTTTGAATTGATGGATACAATAGGACCATCGGTTGCATTGCTCTTGGCTAGTGCCCCAACAGTGTCCAAGAGAGCCTTGAGTGTAGTTGGATGATACAGTCACGGTGTTGCAGTAGTAGTCTTCAATACTAATCCAAAATCTCTCATTGGTTTGATCTGTGCCAACCAATGCATCAAGCAACACGTTCATCCAAGCAGGACATAAAGCAATGTCTACATCTTGGGAGTAGTTTTGTTTCCATGACCCCTTGGTGCTTTCTTGAGTATCCACGAGATCTTCAATGTCCTCCACTTCAAGATCAACTTTCTCCTAGGTATCTTCTTCTTGAGCATACCTAGCACTATCATAATCTAGATTAACAAGGCCTTGGATGTGTGACGTTTGCAATCGAGACATGAAGCTTGCAACATCCCCATCTTCCACACTATAATCAACAAAAGAATCTCAAACCCCATCACTACAAACAATCATCAATCTGTCAGCCGAAAAATAAAAGGCAAACAAAACCTCTTCAACATATCATCAAGCACTTCACGGCCATGGTCCCCGACCACGACTGCGATGGGCGAACGCGCAGATGAGAAGGTGTAAGGATGGTCAGAGCTAGGCTACAAGACACCAGATAAGGAGGTGTAGACTTCAACATGGCCTTCTTTAACTTTGCCACCACCTCAGTGAGCACCTCCATCAACTTCCTTACCTGCTTGCTACCCATCGGAGCAAGGGGAGGGTAGTCGAGTGTCATCACGGCCGTTGGGGCCTTGCCGCCATCCTTCGTTGCTGTCGCGGAGGTCTGCAACACGTTCTTCCTCCCCAACCTCTTCCTTGGTGCGGGAGGTGACGGGGGGTCAATTCCGCCATGCTTGCTGGGTGGCGGAGTTGCCTTCTAATTCCATTCTAGCCGGAATTGAGGGTCACGGTGGCAAAGACGACGAGGTTGGAAGGTAGTGGTGGGAACAGGTGGCGCCTGAGGCGGGAATGGGGAGCGGACGAAATTATCATCGTAAGCCCTCGGCATTGCTGGGATCTACCTTCTCCTTGAGTGGCATAGGTCGGCGGCCATCTTGTGCAGTCTCCTCGCCCATGGCCTAGTCGTTGGTGACATTCATTAAGGCCGCCATCGTTATTAGCAGGTTGTCACCTTTTTTTCGAGCTTGTGGCGAAGGAAATGGTCTTGAGTGCAATTTATGAAGGCACTATCGCGATTTCGTCGGAGACGTTGGTGAGGGTGTTCCTCTTCTTGGGCCACCTTGCGATGAAGTCACAGAATGATGTTGTGGGGTCGTAGCCACTCCTAGGGCGCTGGTATGTGCCCTCGAAGTTGTTTATGACAAAGTATGCCCAAGTGTGGATGGAGTTGGGCTGCAGGCCATTTAGCCAGGAGTATGTAGACCCTATTGGGATATTGCTAATGTCACCGCTTGTCATTTTGACTGCCGTTAGGTAGTCATTCAACCAGTGATCGAGCTTGCAGTCGCCTAATTGCTTCTTGATGCCTCTTATGACGAATGGCTATGGGAATGGGTGTATTACATATCACCTTGTGCCCAAAGCATGCTGGTGCAATGCCAGAGATGAGAGGGAATTGGTGATACGTCTCCAATGTATCTATAATTTTTTATTGTTCCATGCTGTTATATTATCATTCTTGGATGTTTTACAATAATTTTATAGCCACTTTATATCATTTTTTGGGACTAACCTATTTACATAGTGCCCAGTGCTAGTTGTTGTTTTTTACTTCGCAGAATATCAGTACCAAACGGAGTCCAAACGCAGCAAAACTTTTTGGAGATTTTTTTGGACCAGAAGACATCCAGTGGCCAAAGAAGTACAAGAGAGGATCCCCGAGGGGGGCACAACTGACCAGGGCGCGCCTGGCCTCCAGGCGCGCCCAGATGGGTTATTCCCACCTCGGTGGCCTCCCGCACCACCTCTTTGCTCTATAAATACCCCAATATTCCATAAACCCTAGGGGAGTTGACGAAAAACAATTCCAGCCGCCGCAAGTTCCAAAACCACGAGATCCAATCTATACACCATCACGAAGGGGTTCATCATCCACATTGGTGCCTCTATGATGATGCGTGAGTAGTTCATCATAGACCTATGGGTCCGTAGGCAGTAGCTAGATGGCTTCTTCTCTCTTTTTGATTCTCAATACAATGGTCTCTTGGATATCTGTTTGATGTAACTCTTTTTGCGGTGTGTTTGTTGGGATCCGATGAACTTTGGGTTTATGATCAGATCTATATCCATGAAAGTTATTTGAGTTTCTTTGATCTCTTATATGCATGATTAATATAGCCTCGTATTTCTTTTTCGAATCTTTGGTTTAGTTAGGCCAACTAGACCAATTTTTCTTGCCATGGGAAGAGGTGCTTTGTGATGGGTTCGATCATGCGATGTTGTTTCCCAGTGACAGAAGGGCAGCAAGACATGCATGTATCGTTGCTATTAACGATAACAAGATGGGGGCTATTCCTACATGAATAGATCTCGTCTACATCATGTCATCGTTCTTATTGCATCACTCTGTTTCTCCATGAACTAAATACACTAGATGCATGCTGGATAGCAGTCGATGTGTGGAGTAATAGTACTAGATGCGGGCAGGAGTCGGTCTACTAATCTTGGACGTGATGGCTATATAATGATCATTGCAAGGATATCATCATAATTATTCAATGTTCTATCAATTGCCCAATAGTAATTTGTTTACCCACCGTGTACTATTTTGTCGAGAGAAGCCACTAGTGAAATCTACGGCCCCCGGGTCTATTCTCTATCATATTTTCTTTGAGATATATTTTTATTTGCTTTTACTTTAGATCTATTATTCCAAAAACCCAAAAATATCTTGATGCACTTTTTATTACTTATTTTATTTCACATTTTATCGAGATCTATTTATCCAATCTACCACAAAACTATCTATCTTTTTACCAAGGAGGGATTGACAACCCCTCTTATGCGTCGGGTAGCAAGTATTTGTTCTTTGTGTGCATGTACCGTTTACGTAGTATTGCCTGGTTCTACTACTAGATTGATACCTTGGTTTCATAACTGAGGGAAATACCTACCGTAGCTATACTGCATCATCCCTTCCTCTTTGGGGAAATACCGACGTAGTTCAAGCGACATCAAAAGGAATTTCCGACATTGTTGTCGGGGAGACATCGTCAACATCTATCAGGTCCCTAATCACAAATCTCATCTCCTTGAAATTTACATTATTTTCCATTTGACTCTTATTTTCACCTCCCCTACTTCACAAAATTTGCCTTTTTCGCCTTCTTTTTCATTCACCTTTTTCTTGTTCGATCTTTTCTTTGCTTGTGTTACCATGTGCCTTTTATTTGCTTGCATCTTCGCTTGCTAAAAATATATTGATATGGATCCTCATCCACTTGCTAATCTTTTCAAAAGATCCAATTATGATTAACCAATTGCTAGTGAATTGAGTGCACTTGATTAACTCTATGAAGTTTTGCCTTAAATTCATGAATCTGAAGATTGTGATGAAGTGTTGGAAGAAGAAATTGATAAAGTGATTCATGATATCTCTTTCAATGAAAAGCATGATTGCAATGATGTTATTATAAATTCTATTAATGTCAATTGTGTTAATGATATACAAAACCCCAGGCTTGGGGATGCTAATTTTGGTGATTCTTCTTACGATCTTGAAAATTTATTTGAGCCTCATGATGAATATTTTATTGATAATAATATTTGCAATAATATTGAGAGTGGGTTTGTAAGAGCGTTAACTTTAATTGAAAATAATCCCACATATTTGGAGAGTGTTCAATCCTATGAAAATTTTGATAAAAGTGGGTTTGGAGAGGTCATGACTCTAGTTGATGTTAATCCCACTATTTTGGAAGACTATAAGAATTTTATGCATGTGGATCATGGAGAGAAAATTTTATATGATAGTTATATTGTTGAATTTGATTATGATCCTACATGTAATTATTATAAGAGAGGAAAATATGGTTGTAGAAATTTTCATGTTACTAAATCACCTCTCTTTGCGTTAAAATTATTAATGCTTCCTTCTTCCTATTTGCATATGCTAGAAATTGCTTGTCTTGATAAGACTTTTCCATATAAAATGCCTATGCATAGGAAGTACGTTAGACTTAAACTTGTCTTTCACATGATATATGATGCTCTCTTTGTGCTTCAATTATTTACCATTCATACGAGCATCATTAAAACTATGCATTATGCCTAGCTAGGGGCATAAAACGATAGCGCTTGCTAGGAGGCAACTGATACGTCTCCAATGTATCGACTTTTTATCACGCTTTTCCTCTTGTTTTGGACTCTAATTTGCATGATATGAATGAAACTAACCCCGGACTGACGCTATTTTCAGCAGAACTACCATGGTGTTGTTTTTGTGCAGAAATAAAAGTTCTCGGAATGGAACAAAACTTTGCGAGGAATTTTTATATCAATAATAAGAATTTCTGGAGCCAAGACCTTCAGGAGAGGGGCACCTGGGTGGGCACAACCCACCAGGGCGCGCCCCCCTCTCCTGGCGCGCCCAGGTGGGTTGTACCCACCTGGTGGCCCCGCAGACGACCCCCCTAATACTATAAAATCACATATTTCCAGAAAAAAACAGGGGGAAAGAATTATCGTGATCCACGAGATGGAGCCACCGCCAAGCCCTGTTCTTCCTCGGGAGGGCAGATCTAGAATCGGTTTGGGTCTTCGGAGAGGGGGGTCTTCATTCTTCGTCATCACCAACCCATCTCCATCGCCAATTCCATGATGCTCCCCACCGGGAGTGAGTAATTCCTTCGTAGGCTCGCTGGTCGGTGAGGAGTTGGATGAGATTCATCATGTAATCGAGTTAGTTTTGTTTTGGCTTGATCCCTAGTATCTGATACGTCTCCAACGTATCTATAATTTATGAAGCATTCATGCTATTATATTATCTGTTTTGGATGTTTATGGGCTTTATTATACACTTTTATATTATTTTTGGGACTAACCTATTAACCGGAGGCCCAGCCCAAATTGCTGTTTTCTTGCATATTTCAGTGTTTCAAAGAAAAGAATATCAAATGGATTCCAAACGGAATGAAACCATTGGGAGAGTTATTTTTGGAATGGAAGCAATCCAGGAGACTTGGAGCGGAAGTCAGGGAAGCTTCGAGGTGGCCACGAGGCAGGGAGGCGCGCCCTACCCCCCTGGGCCTGCCCCCACCCTCGTGGGCCCCTCGTGGCTCCCCTCACCGACTTCTTTCGCCTATATATGTCCGTATACCCTAAAAACTTCGGGGAGCACAATAGACCGGGAGTTCCGCCGCCGCAAGCCTCTCTAGCCACCAAAAACCAATCGGGACCCTGTTTCGGCACCCTGCCGGAGGGGGATCCCTCACCGGTGGCCATCTTCATCATCCCGACGATCTCCATGATGAGGAGGGAGTAGTTCACCCTTGGGGCTAAGGGTATGTACCAGTAGCTATGTGTTTGATCTCTCTCTCTCTCTCTCTCTCTCTCTCTCTCTCTCTCGTGTTCTTGATTTGGCACGATCTTGATGTATCGCGAGCTTTGCTATTATAGTTGGATCTTATGATGTTTCTCCCCCTCTACTCTCTTGTAATGGATTGAGTTTTCCCTTTGAAGTTATCTTATCGGATTGAGTTTTTAAGGATTTGAGAACACTTGATGTATGTCTTGCGTGGGATACCCGTGGTGATAATGGGGTATTCTATTGATTCACTTGATGTATGTTTTGGTGATCAACTTGCAGGTTCTGTGACCTTGGGAATCTATGCTTAGGGGTTGGCACAGGTTTTCATCTTGACTCTTCGGTAGAAACTTTGGGGCACTCTTTGAAGTACTTTGTGTTGGTTGAATAGATGAATCTGAGATTGTGTGATGCATATCGTATAATCATGCCCACGGATACTTGAGGTGACATTGGAGTATCTAGGTGACATTAGGTTTTGGTTGATTTGTGTCTTAAGGTGTTATTCTAGTACGAACTCTTTGATAGATCGAACGGAAAGAATAGCTTCGTGTTATTTTACTATGGACTCTTGAATAGATCGATCAGAAAGGATAACTTTGAGGTGGTTCCGTACCCTACAATATTGGTTTGTTCTCCGCTATTAGTGACTTTGAAGTGACTATTTGTTGCATGTTGAGGGATAGTTATATGATCCAGTTATGTTATTATTGTTGAGAGCTCTTGCACTAGTGAAAGTATGAACCCTAGGCCTTGTTTCAACGCATTGCAATACCGTTTACACTCACTTTTATCATTAGTTACCTTGCTGTTTTTATAATTTCAGATTACAAAAACATATATCTATCATCCATATTGCACTTGTATCACCATCTCTTCGCCGAACTAGTGCACCTATACAATTTACCATTGTCACTACAAAAAAAAATACACTTCTGCGATGATACGTGTTTGTCACAGTAGGTCTCGTTTTTTGTCATGCATGTACATCCATGACGATTTTATGACAGAATCAAGATAGTCATACCTATGCTGTCGTAGAGGTGTTCCATGACATTACCAAAATTATCATCATGGAAGTGTCCACTTCCATGACGATAAATCGTGCGTTACAGAAGTGCTTTCGTCAAGGGTGACCGACACATGGCATCCACCGTAACGGAACGTCGTTAAGCTATCGGGTCGGGTTTTGGATCCGATAACCCGTTAACAGCCCCGACCAATGGGGATTTTCCACATGTAAAATCATCATTGGCTGGAGGAAACACGTGTCGGCTCATCGTTGGGACAGATGCCATCCACTCATTGGACAAAAGGCGCCTATGATACGTCGACACATGGCACGGCCCAACAAAGCCCCATTCCTGTGAAAAGGCTGGCCCGTTTGACTTGGTCAAAAGGTGGCGGGTCGGCCCATGGAAAGCCTATTAACGACCTGTTCACATATAGCCCATTTATAGCCCGCTAACCCAAGGCCCGTTACGCCCTATCCGAATTAGGCCTAGTAGCTTCATCTGGGCCATCCAATATGATTCCATCCCTTTTCACTTCTGGCCCATGTATGGCCCATGATGTCTTTCGGCCCATATGAGGCTCTATGTAACTCTTGGCCTATTAATAGCTCGTGGTGAAACTGGCCCGTAATGAACAGTGTATCACTTTACACCCATTAACGGCCTGTGGTGAAACTGGCCCGTAATGAACAGTGTATCACTTTATACCCATTAACGGCCCGTTATTATGTTGGGCCGTTTCCAGCCCATGTTATCTTTCAGCCTTCTCAGAGCCCATTTATTCTTGGGCTCATTTCCAGCATTCGTTTACTTATGGCCCGTTACTGTCATTTTCTGCTTGTGGGCCAAATTCAGCCCATGGTTACAGTCGGCCCTTTTGTGGTCCGTTAATATGTTGGGCCGTTTTCATAACATAATCAAATACGGCCTATTAATGATGGCCCGTTATGGTCGGCCCATGAACGGACGATTCCAACTCTAGCCCGTTTACAGCCATAATGCGGCCTGTTATTGGCCCATGTTTGGCCAATCGATCATACGGCCCGTATAAGGCCCATTGATGATACGGCCCATAGGAGGCCCATTGTTTCTATGGCCCGTAGAAGGCCCATTGTTTCTACGACCCATAGAAGGCCTACTGTTTCTACGGCCCGTAGAAGGCCCACTGTTTCTACGGGCCGTAGGAGGCCCAGTGTCACTACAGTAAATATTAGCCCATGGTTATTGTGGCCTAGTTTTAAAAAATAGGTTATTGCAGCCACTAGCAAACCGCGGAAAAAGAACTGCACTAACTACAAGCAACCAAATAAACAAGACAACAAGGAAATAAATAAGCAAGCAACTTATGCTAGGCTATCATGGCTATTACACATATTACATCCACTGGGCATCAAAGTTCACCACCAGTGCAAATATAGGGAACAAAGCAGCATATAAACGCCACAGCAAAACAAGTCCAGAACCGAAACCACTTCAGAAGAGTTCAAGAAACAATATCATGGGTACCCATAATGCTGGCAAGATGCTTAGCAAGCTTATTAACTTTCTCTTGTTTGGCGCTTAAATCCTCCAGCGCTTGCTGTTGCACAAGAAAGTACGCATCTGA
Organism: Triticum aestivum; assembly: GCF_018294505.1. Taxonomy (NCBI): domain Eukaryota; kingdom Viridiplantae; phylum Streptophyta; class Magnoliopsida; order Poales; family Poaceae; genus Triticum; species Triticum aestivum. The sequence continues at coordinate 42,839,935 of NC_057804.1, forward strand.
ATTCTGCAGGGACTTCCTTAGTCCTTCGGCTTCTTGTCGCAGCACAGCTAAACTGATGTCTTTCAGCTTGTAGTTGAGACTGAAGAAGCCGAAGTGATTCAGGCAGCGAGTTCGAAGAGCTTGTGCCAGCGGTACTGGCCAGTAACTCGAACACTACATCAACAGAGGACTGTGGGGTTTTCTCACTGTCTACAAGATCATTTTTATCACCTTTCTTGGAGACCAACAGGGTTGTCTCACTATCTTGAACCTTATCTACATTACTTTCTCTACCATTTCATAGTGGGGTGCTCTTCTCCAATATTCTGTTTGCATACTACAAGAGAAACAAGCAGACACATCACATGTTTAGCTTGTAGTATACGAAACTCATTTTGGTAAACCGGTTCAGTAGTAAGGTGGACAGGATAATAGCATGAAACAAACATATATCTATGTACTATGGTCACTGTATTGTCCATATCATCCTAGTTTATGTTCCCTAATCAAGATAGAGACACAGTTCAACTCATATATTTTTAAGACACAACAGCATAGACAGAATATAAGTGTGAGAAACTACACAACATTGGCAGCACTTGTAATGTGCATCACATGAGAACATAACTGTTTATACAACTTAAACTGAAATCAACATAGAGCAAGAAGTTAGAACAACAATCCAGTTAAAGAAATAGGTTTAAAACATACCTGTTGCGCCATTGGTGTTTCAATTGGATCCTTCAAATTCGAAAGTAGTTGGTATGAGTAAATACAGTGATGTAACAGCAAAGGAGTATGGACCATAGCTACGGAATCTGACCTGAGAACAGTTGCTCTTCTGCTTTAAACGTGGAGTTTGGGTTAGCTGTGGTGGTCTTCGTGCTGTGGGCACTACAGTAGCTTTACAAACTGCTCGTGTGCGGGTACTCTGTGGTGGACATTGTGCTTTGTCAACTATAAGTGGGTTACTATCCACTGGGGTTGCGGTTAGATGGGTTGTAGCTTGTTCTCTGCCCAACGGTGTAAGTGTGCAATCTGGAAGAGTCTCGATTATGTGTGGTGGGGCTAGTTTGTGGGCCAATACAACCATTGTTCTATCTGCATCGACGGGTAGCACTGTCTTTTGTGAAGAACGGGTTTTTGCTCCCTTAGATACTGCCATCACCCCCTCCAATTCAAATGGCTGATAAACAAGAAAATAAATTGAATGTACAGACATTGTATGATAGACAGATGTGGTAATTCACATATATGTTGTCTAACCAAACAAGACAGCATGACACAATTTCACATATATGATGCCTAACTAAACAGGATAGCATGACACAATTTCAGATATATGATGGATAACTTAACAGGATATAATGGCATAATTCAACATATGATGAGTACCTAAACAGGATGACATGACAAAACTATATGATGTCTTTCTAAAATAGGTTGGGATGAAATAATTCACATACATGTTGTCTAAGTATACAGAATGGCATGATATAATTTACATAATTGATTCATATACTAAGCAGCTGGCACTCACATGTATTATCTCTAAACTAAGCAGATAGAATTCAATATTGTGCATATGATGTCTAAACTAAGCAATGCAAGACACCATATGCATCATATGAGAAATATAAACATTGCAACTTAGAGCATACACCTCAGGTGGGATATAGGACTGGTGATCTGTCTCTGAATCCTCCTCTGAGGAGCTCCCTGTAACCATCGACATATATGCTTCAACAGGTACCATTGCCTGCTTTGAAGACCTTGTTTTCACTCCAGATTTTTCCATAACCGGCTCAAATGGCTGATACACATGAAGAGTAGTTCAATATACACAGATTGTCGACAAATGGAATATGTAATGAAAAAAAGATGGCATGAGATAATTCACATATATGATGTCTGGCTCCATGGCGGTGCATAATTCACATATATGATAACTGGCTGAAAAACATGGCATTGCATAATTCACATATCTGATATAGAAAGCAAACATGAGGCATTCACACAAAGCATGTCTAATCTAAGCAGATGGCATGGCAATGCAAGATATCATATGCATGATATGAGCAATATAACCCAGCCAAGTTAGAGCATGCACCTCGGGGGGGGGGGGATACGACTGGTCATCTGTCTCTGAATCCTCCTCTGAGGAGCTATCTGTAACCAACAAGAAATCTGCATCGACAGGTAGCACTGACTGCTCAGAAGACCTTGTTTTCACTCCAGATTTTCCCATGACCGACTCAAATGGTTGATGCACAGGAAGAGTAGATGAATGTATAAACATTGTTGACAAATGGAATACATTATGGAAAAAAATATGGCATGATACAATTCACATATATGATGACTGGCTAAACAGGATGGCATTGCATTATTCACGTATATGATGCCTGGCTAAAGAAGATGGCATTGCATAATTCCCATATACTCCCTACGTTCCTAAATATTTGTCTTTTTAGAGATTTCAAATGGACTACCACATACGGATGTATATAGACATATTTTAGAGTGTAGATTCACTCATTTTGTTTCGTATGTAGTCACTTGTTGAAATCTCTAAAAAGGAAAATATTTAGGAATGGTGGGAGTATGATATAGAAACCAAACAGGTGGCATTCACACAAAGCAAATCTAAACTAAGCTGATGACATATAAGATGTATAATGTAAGCAATGCAAGGCGCCATATGCATGATATGACCAACATCAGCATGCCAGGTTAGAGCAAACACCTCAGGTGGTAAAAAGGCGTGGTCGGCTCCTTCTGAATCTCCATCTGAACAGTTATCTTCCTCTAGAACACAATCTAGAAATGCAGGAGGGGGGGGCACTTCGCCCACCATGGAGTGGCGTCTGCATGACATTATATTCGCACACAACGGTCTTCTCTTTTTCTCTACATGTTCAGTACGATTGTGTACAATATCTGACATGCATAATAAAAAATAGTTAGATTTTGTAAGGCCCAAGGGGTGCATGCAAAAATCAAGACTGATGGTAGCAAACGAGTGGATGGATCCAAAACTAATGATAGCAGGTAGATTATAGCTTCAGTTTAAAAAGATAGACAATGGATCATCTATTGTTTGTTGCCCACCCAACATGAACCACATAGAAGACCCCAGATGAACCAGATAGTAGACAAATACTATTCGTTGCTGGCTCGATATGAGACCCATGGGCAATTCAAAACTGAAGATTGAACGATAAAGTAGTAGGTAATAATAACCGATGTATAACGTAAGCAAACATGAAAGACTGCGACCTCTCTTCCGGAACTGTGTAGTCCTCAGGTTCATCTGCTCAGTCGATGATGGTAATGCAGTTGGCGTGGCTGCCGGCAACGGGGAAGATGATCTAAGGCGGCGAAAGAAATTCTGCAGGGGGGATCTCTGCTGCAGTGAACGCTTCTGTAGATGGTGCACCTCAGGTGGGGTGGATGACGGCACGGCAGGAGCAGGACATAACACACAGAGTTTTCTTTGACGCCTATCTGAAAATGAAGTAAATCTGTAAGGGCTCCTTAGAATTGGAGGATGCTATAAACGCAGGGACAGGAAAAACACAGGAATAGGATAGGAATGCACGTGCAAAACGGAGCATTTGGAAACATAGGATTTTAGTCAACCTGGGTGTTTGGCTCACATGAATTGGAAGAACAGAGGAATGGAGAAACAAAGTGATGCGACGAGTGTACAACCTCTTTGGCATAGCCTTGTGGACCTCAGCATCATTGGGTTGGACATGGAGGATGGTGATGATGCTGGTATGACTGTCGGAGGTGGGGAAGAAGATCCGAGGCCTCTAGAAACAACGCCGAGGGTATTGCTCCGCTGTGATGGACGGTTCCGTCGTTGGAGCAGCTCCGCTAAGGTGTACGGCGACAAGGCTGAAGCATGACAAGACAGACAACGTTAATCTGAAGTGGGACCCTAATATCATCTGCAATAGATGATGTAAAATACATCACCAAAAAGTGCTAGATGTAAAATGCATCAGCCGCGCCAGGGCTGCTTCGACAGATGCTGTAAGTACTGTTCACTCTGAACTTAACTGAAGAAAATGAACTTCACAGTCGAAACTGAATTTTACTGTTGAAACCGATTGAACTAGTAACAGAGCATTGCAATAGATTTTAGGGCGTTCGAGCACTAGTAGTAGAGAAGCAGTGATCTAAATCAGTAGACGCTTGAGCAGGGAACGCACTAGCAGAGAGCAAGTCGTGCAGTAGCACCGCGAGCGAGTGCTCAAGCAGCAACTCCTGTAGCTGCCGGAGGTCGTGCAGCAGCAGCAGCGCAAGCGTGAGAAAGAGCAGAGCAGCAGCACGAACGAAAGGAGGAGCAGTGCAGCAGCGCGACCGACAGCAAGAACAGAGCCGCAGTGCGAGCGAGAGCCGGAGCAGCTACAACTAGTGCTGTTGTGGAAGTCGCCGCCGAGGAAGCAACGACATGGGGGAGAGACGTCATGGATGATGTGGCCGGAGACGGCACCGTCAATGGAGACACACCATGTCTGCTCGGTATCGAGCACCGGCAGCCTCGTGAGATCGAATAAAAGATAAAATGCAGCGGTGAGTGCAGAACTTCCTTGGTGCCGCCGAGTTGGCCTCGGCTTCATCGGAGGAATTGGTGAGGGTGTTGCGGTTTCGGTGTTGGAAATATGCCCTAGAGGCAATAATAAAAGCATTATTATTATATTTCTTTGTTCATGATAATTGTCTTTATTCATGCTATAATTGTGTTATCCGGAAATCGTAATACATGTGTGAATAACAGACACCAACATGTCCCTAGTAAGCCTCTAGTTGACTAGCTCGTTGATCAATAGATAGTCATGGTTTCCTGGCTATGGACATTGGATGTCATTGATAACGGGATCACATCATTAGGATAATGATGTGATGGACAAGACCCAATCCTAAACATAGCACAAGATCGTATAGTTCGTTTGCTAGAAGTTTTTGCAATGTCAAAGTATCTCTTCCTTCGACCATGAGATCGTATAACTCATGGATGCCGTAGGAGTGCTTTGGGTGTATCAAACGTCACAACGTAACTGGGTGACTATAAAGGTGCACTACAGGTATCTCCGAAAGTATCTATTGTTTTATATGGATCAAGACTGGGATTTGTCACTCTGTATGACGGAGAGATATCACTGGGCCCACTCAGTAATGCATCATCATAATGAGCTCAAAGTGACCAAGTGTTTGGTCACGGGATCATGCATTACGGTACGAGTAAAGTGACTTGCCGGTAACAAGATTGAACGAGGTATTGGGATACCGACGATCGAATCTCGGGCAAGTAACATATCGATTGACAAAGGGAATTGCATACGGGGTTGATTAAATCCTCGACATCGTGGTTCATCCGATGAGATCATCGTGGAGCATGTGGGAGCCAACATGGGTATCCAGATCCCGCTGTTGGTTATTGACTGGAGAGCGATCTCGGTCATGTCTACATGTCTCCCGAACCCGTAGGGTCTACACACTTAAGGTTCAGTTACGCTAGGGTTGTAGGGATATGTATATGCAGTAACCCGAATGTTGTTCGGAGTCCCGGATGAGATCCCGGACGTCACGAGGAGTTCCGGAATGGTCCGGAGGTAAAGATTTATATATGGGAAGTCCTGTTTCGGGCATCGGGACAAGTTTCGGGGTTATCGGTATTGTACCGGGACCACCGGAGGGGTCCCGGGGGCCCACCGGGTGGGGCCACCCATCCCCGGGGGCCACATGGGCTGTAGGGGGTGCGCCTTGGCCTGCTTGGGCCAAGGGCACCAGCCCCACATAGGCCCATGCGCCTAGGGTTTAAGGGGGAAAGAGTCCTAGGAGGGTAAGGCACCTCCTAGGTGCCTTGGGGGGGAGGGAAACCCCCCTTGGCCGCCGCACCCCCTAGGAGATTGGATCTCCTAGGGCCGGCCACCCCCCTTGGCACCCCTATATATAGTGGGGGAGAGGAGGAACTTCATACCTTGAGTCCTTGGCCTTTGGTTGCCTCCTTCTCCCTCCCCAACACCTCCTCCACCTCCTTATTGCTTAGCGAAGCTCTGCCGGAGTACTGCAGCTCCATCAACACCACGCCGTCGTGCTGCTGCTGGTGCCATCTCCCTCAACCTCTCCTCCCTCCCTTGCTGGATCAAGAAGGAGGAGACGTGGCTGTTCCGTACGTGTGTTGAACGCGGAGGTGCCGTCCGTTCGGTGCTAGGATCTCCAGTGATTCGAATCACGTCGTGTTCGACTACATCATCCCCGTTCTTTGAACGCTTCCGCTCGCGATCTACAAGGTATGTAGATGCATCTATTCACTCGTTGCTAGATGAACTCCTAGATGATCTTGGTGAAACGAGTAGGAAAATTTTTGTTTTCTGCAACGTTACCCAACAGTGGCATCATGAGCTAGGTCTATGCGTAGTTCTTCTTGCACGAGTAGAACACAATTGGTTGTGGGCGTAGATTTGTCAACTTTCTTGCCGCTACTAGTCTTATCTTGCTTCAGCGGTATTGTGGGATGAAGCGGCCCGGACCAACCTTACACGTACGCTTACGTGAGACCGGTTCCACCGACTAACATGCACAAGTTGCATAAGGTGGCTGGCGGGTGTCTGTCTCTCCCACTTTAGTTGAAGCGGATTCGATGAAAAGGGTCCTTATGAAGGGTAAATAGAAGTTGACAAATCACGTTGTGGTTTCACGTAGGTAAGAAAACGTTCTTGCTAGAACCCTACTTCAGCCACGTAAAACTTGCAAACAACAATTAGAGGACGTCTAACTTGTTTTTGCAGCAAGTGCTTTGTGATATGATATGGCCAAAGTTGTGATGAATGATGAATGATCTATATGTCATGTATGAGATGTTCATGCTATTGTAATAGGAATCACGACTTGCATGTCGATGAGTATGACAACCGGCAGGAGCCATAGGAGTTGTCTTTATTTTTTTTGTATGACCTGCGTGTCATTAAAGAACGCCATGTAAACTACTTTACTTTATTACTAAACGCGTTAGTCATAGAAGTAGAAGTAGTCGTTGGCGTGACAACTTCATGAAGACACGATGATGGAGATCATGATGATGGAGATCATGGTGTCGTGCTGGTGACAAGATGATCATGGAGCCCCGAAGATGAAGATCAAAGGAGCTATATGATATTGGCCATATCATGTCACTACTTATATAATTGCATGTGATGTTTATTATGTTTTATGCATCTTGTTTACTTAGAACGACGGTAGTAAATAAGATGATCCCTTACAAAATTTCAAGAAGTGTTCTCCCCTAACTGTGCACCGTTGCTACAGTTCGTCGTTTCGAAGCACCACGTGATGATCGGGTGTGATAGATTCTTACGTTCACATACAACGGGTGTAAGACAGTTTTACACAGCGAAAACACTTAGGGTTAACTTGACGAGCCTAGCATGTACAGACATGGCCTCGGAACACGGAGACCGAAAGGTCGAACACGAGTCGTATGGAAGATACGATCTACATGAGAATGTTCACCGACGATGACTAGTCCGTCTCACGTGATGATCGGACACGGCCTAGTCGACTCGGATCGTGTAACACTTAGATGACCAAAGGGATGTCAAATCTGAGTGGGAGTTCATTATAATTTGATTAGATGAACTTAATTATCATGAACTTAGTCTAAAATTTTACAATATGTCTTGTAGATCAAATGGCCAACGTAGTCCTCAACTTCAACGCGTTCCTAGAGAAAACCAAGCTGAAAGACGATGGCAGCAACTATACGGACTGGGTCCGGAACCTGAGGATCATCCTCATAGCTGCCAAGAAAGATTATGTCCTACAAGCACCGCTTGGTGACGCACCCGTTCTCCCTGCGGAACAAGACGTTATGAACGCTTGGCAGGCACGTTCCGATGACTACTCCCTCGTTCAGTGCGGCATGCTTTACAGCTTAGAGCCGGGGCTCCAAAAGCGTTTTGAGAGACATGGAGCATATGAGATGTTCGAAGAGCTGAAAATGGTTTTCCAAGCTCATGCCCGGGTCGAGAGATATGAAGTCTCCGACAAATTCTTCAGCTGTAAGATGGAGGAAAACAGTTCTGTCAGTGAGCACATACTCACTATGTCTGGGTTGCATAACCGCTTGACTCAGCTGGGAGTTAATCTCCCGGATGATGCGGTCATTGACAGAATCCTCCAGTCGCTTCCACCGAGCTACAAGAGCTTTGTGATGAACTTCAATATGCAGGGGATGGAAAAGACCATTCCTGAAGTATTTGCTATGCTGAAATCAGCAGAGGTAGAAGTCAGAAAGGAACATCAAGTGTTGATGATCAATAAAACCACTAAGTTCAAGAAGGGCAAGGGTAAAAAGAACTTCAAGAAGGACGGCAAGGTAGTTGCCGCGCCCAGCAAGCAAGCTGCCGGGAAGAAGCCAAAGAATGGACCCAAGCCCGAGACTGAGTGTTTTTATTGCAAGGAAAGTGGTCACTGGAAGCGGAACTGCCCCAAATACTTAGCGGACAAGAAGGCCGGCAAAACCAAAGGTATATTTGATATACATGTAATTGATGTGTACCTTACCAGTAATCGTAGTAACTCCTGGGTATTTGATACCGGTGCCGTTGCTCATATTTGTAACACACAACAGGAGCTGCGGAATAAACGGAGACTGGCGAAGGACGAGGTGACGATGCGCGTCGGGAATGGTTCCAAGGTCGATGTGATCGCCGTCGGCACGCTACCTCTACATTTACCTACGGGATTAGTTTTGAACCTCAATAATTGTTATTTTGTGCCAAGTTTGAGCATGAACATTGTATCAGGATCTCGTTTAATTCGAGATGGCTACTCATTTAAATCCGAGAATAATGGTTGTTCTATTTATATGAGAGATATGTTTTATGGTCATGCTCCGATGGTGAATGGTTTATTCTTTATGAATCTCGAGCGTAATGCTACACATATTCATAGTGTAAGTACCAAAAGATGTAAGATTGATAGTGATAGTCCCACATACTTGTGGCACTGCCGCCTCGGTCACATAGGTGTCAAACGCATGAAGAAGCTCCATGCTGATGGACTTTTAGAGTCTCTTGATTACGAATCATTTGACACGTGCGAACCATGCCTCATGGGTAAAATGACCAAGACTCCGTTCTCAGGAACAATGGAGAGAGCAACCAACTTATTGGAAATCATACATACTGATGTGTGCGGTCAAATGAGTGTTGAGGCTCGCGGTGGCTATCGTTATGTTCTCACCCTCACTGATGACTTGAGTAGATATGGGTATGTCTACTTAATGAAACACAAGTCTGAGACCTTTGAAAAGTTCAAGGAATTTCAGAGTGAAGTTGAGAATCAACGTGACAGGAAAATCAAGTTTCTACGATCAGATCGTGGAGGAGAATACTTGAGTCACGAGTTTGGTACACACTTAAGAAAATGTGGAATAGTTTCACAACTCACGCCGCCTGGAACACCTCAGCGTAATGGTGTGTCCGAACGTCGTAATCGCACTCTATTAGATATGGTGCGATCTATGATGTCTCTTGCCGATTTACCACTATCTTTTTGGGGCTATGCTTTAGAGACTGCCGCATTCACTTTAAATAGGGCCCCGTCGAAATCCGTTGAGACGACACCGTATGAATTATGGTTTGGGAAGAAACCTAAGCTGTCATTTCTAAAAGTTTGGGTATGCGATGCTTATGTCAGGAAACTTCAACCTGAAAAGCTCGAACCCAAATCGGAAAAATGCGTCTTCATAGGATACCTAAAGAAACTGTTGGGTATATCTTCTACCTCAGATCCGAAGGCAAGATCTTTGTTGCCAAGAATGGGTCCTTTCTGGAGAAAGAGTTTCTCTCGAAAGAAGTAAGTGGGAGGAAAGTAGAGCTTGATGAAGTATTACCTCTTGAACCGGAAAATGGCGCAACTCAAGAAAATGTTCCTGAGGTGCCTGCACCGACTAGAGAGGAAGTTAATGATAATGATCAAGATACTTCTGATCAAGCTCCTACTGAAATTCGAAGGTCCACGAGGACACGTTCCGCACCAGAGTGGTACGGCAACCCTGTCTTGGAAATCATGTTGTTAGACAACGGTGAACCTTCGAACTATGAAGAAGCGATGGCGGGTCCGGATTCCGACAAATGGCTAGAAGCCATGAAATCCGAGATAGGATCCATGTATGAAAACGAAGTATGGACTTTGACTGACTTGCCCGTAGAACGGCGAGCCATAGAAAATAAATGGATCTTTAAGAAGAAGACAGACGCGGATGGTAATGTGACCATCTATAAAGCTCGGCTTGTCGCTAAGGGTTATCGACAAGTTCAAGGGGTTGACTACGATGAGACTTTCTCACCGGTAGCGGAGCTGGAGTCCGTCCGAATCATGTTAGCAATTGCCGCATTTTATGATTATGAAATTTGGCAGATGGACGTCAAAACGGCATTCCTTAATGGTTTCCTTAAGGAAGAATTGTATATGATGCAGCCGGAAGGTTTTGTCGATCCTAAAAATGCTGACAAGGTGTGCAAGCTCCAACGCTCGATTTATGGGCTGGTGCAAGCATCTCGGAGTTGGAACATTCGTTTTGATGAGATGATCAAGGCGTTTGGGTTTACACAGACTTATGGAGAAGCCTGTGTTTACAAGAAAGTGAGTGGGAGCTCTATAGCATTTCTCATACTATATGTAGATGACATACTTTTGATGGGAAATGATATAGAACTTTTGGACAGCATTAAGGCCTACTTGAATAAGAGTTTTTCAATGAAGGACCTTGGAGAAGCTGCTTATATATTAGGCATCAAGATCTATAGGGATAGATCAAGACGCCTCATAGGTCTTTCACAAAGCACATATCTTGATAAGATTTTGAAGAAGTTCAAAATGGATCAGTCCAAGAAAGGGTTCTTGCCTGTTTTGCAAGGTGTGAAATTGAGCTCAGCTCAATGTCCGACCACGGCAGCAGAGATAGAAGAGATGAGTGTCATCCCCTATGCCTCAGCCATAGGTTCTATTATGTATGCCATGCTGTGTACCAGACCTGATGTAAACCTTGCCGTAAGTTTGGTAGGAAGGTACCAAAGTAATCCCGGCAAGGAACACTGGACAGCGGTCAAGAATATCCTGAAGTACCTGAAAAGGACTAAGGAAATGTTTCTCGTTTATGGAGGTGACGAAGAGCTCGTCGTAAAAGGTTACGTCGACGCTAGCTTCGACACAGATCTGGATGACTCTAAGTCACAAACCGGATACGTGTATATTTTGAATGGTGGGGCAGTAAGCTGGTGCAGTTGCAAGCAGAGCGTCGTGGCGGGATCTACATGTGAAGCGGAGTACATGGCAGCCTCGGAGGCAGCACATGAAGCAATATGGGTGAAGGAGTTCATCACCGACCTAGGAGTCATACCCAATGCGTCGGGGCCGATCAAGCTCTTCTGTGACAACACTGGAGCTATTGCACTTGCCAAGGAGCCCAGGTTTCACAAGAAGACAAGGCACATCAAGCGTCGCTTCAACTCCATCCGTGAAAATGTTCAAGATGGAGACATAGAGATTTGTAAAGTACATACGGACCTGAATGTAGCAGATCCGTTGACTAAACCTCTCCCAAGAGCAAAACATGATCAACACCAGAATTCCATGGGTGTTCGATTCATCACAATGTAACTAGATTATTGACTCTAGTGCAAGTGGGAGACTGTTGGAAATATGCCCTAGAGGCAATAATAAAAGCATTATTATTATATTTCTTTGTTCATGATAATTGTCTTTATTCATGCTATAATTGTGTTATCCGGAAATCGTAATACATGTGTGAATAACAGACACCAACATGTCCCTAGTAAGCCTCTAGTTGACTAGCTCGTTGATCAATAGATAGTCATGGTTTCCTGGCTATGGACATTGGATGTCATTGATAACGGGATCACATCATTAGGATAATGATGTGATGGACAAGACCCAATCCTAAACATAGCACAAGATCGTATAGTTCGTTTGCTAGAAGTTTTTGCAATGTCAAAGTATCTCTTCCTTCGACCATGAGATCGTATAACTCCTGGATGCCGTAGGAGTGCTTTGGGTGTATCAAACGTCACAACGTAACTGGGTGACTATAAAGGTGCACTACAGGTATCTCCGAAAGTATCTATTGTTTTATATGGATCGAGACTGGGATTTGTCACTCCGTATGACGGAGAGATATCACTGGGCCCACTCAGTAATGCATCATCATAATGAGCTCAAAGTGACCAAGTGTTTGGTCACGGGATCATGCATTACGGTACGAGTAAAGTGACTTGCCGGTAACAAGATTGAACGAGGTATTGGGATACCGACGATCGAATCTCGGGCAAGTAACATATCGATTGACAAAGGGAATTGCATACGGGGTTGATTAAATCCTCGACATCGTGGTTCATCCGATGAGATCATCGTGGAGCATGTGGGAGCCAACATGGGTATCCAGATCCCGCTGTTGGTTATTGACTGGAGAGCGATCTCGGTCATGTCTACATGTCTCCCGAACCCGTAGGGTCTACACACTTAAGGTTCAGTTACGCTAGGGTTGTAGGGATATGTATATGCAGTAACCCGAATGTTGTTCGGAGTCCCGGATGAGATCCCGGACGTCACGAGGAGTTCCGGAATGGTCCGGAGGTAAAGATTTATATATGGGAAGTCCTGTTTCGGGCATCGGGACAAGTTTCGGGGTTATCGGTATTGTACCGAGACCACCGGAGGGGTCCCGGGGGCCCACCGGGTGGGGCCACCCATCCCCGGGGGCCACATGGGCTGTAGGGGGTGCGCCTTGGCCTGCTTGGGCCAAGGGCACCAGCCCCACATAGGCCCATGCGCCTAGGGTTTAAGGGGGAAAGAGTCCTAGGAGGGTAAGGCACCTCCTAGGTGCCTTGGGGGGGAGGGAAACCCCCCTTGGCCGCCGCACCCCCTAGGAGATTGGATCTCCTAGGGCCGGCCACCCCCCCTTGGCACCCCTATATATAGTGGGGGAGAGGAGGAACTTCATACCTTGAGTCCTTGGCCTTTGGTTGCCTCCTTCTCCCTCCCCAACACCTCCTCCACCTCCTTATTGCTTAGCGAAGCTCTGCCGGAGTACTGCAGCTCCATCAACACCACGCCGTCGTGCTGCTGCTGGTGCCATCTCCCTCAACCTCTCCTCCCTCCCTTGCTGGATCAAGAAGGAGGAGACGTGGCTGTTCCGTACGTGTGTTGAACGCGGAGGTGCCGTCCGTTCGGTGCTAGGATCTCCGGTGATTCGAATCACGTCGTGTTCGACTACATCATCCCCGTTCTTTGAACGCTTCCGCTCGCGATCTACAAGGTATGTAGATGCATCTATTCACTCGTTGCTAGATGAACTCCTAGATGATCTTGGTGAAACAAGTAGGAAAATTTTTGTTTTCTGCAACGTTACCCAACATTCGGTGGGGCAGGTCAAGACGAGGCTGTGGGGATTGAGGTGGCGCGATAGACGAGGCGAACATCGGGGCATCTCCTTGGAGGTGGAGGACGGGGCGGCTGATCCGGCGGGATGACGAGATCGACAAAGGATCCTCATCCGGTGCGGTGGATGAGGGACGGTGAGCTGTTGCGGTGGACGACGTAGTCAGGGAAGAGTGTCTGACTGGGCAGCCGTCGGGAGGCCGACGGAGGAGCGTGGGGTTTCGCGGGTTTTGGCGGACTCGGTGTACGAATGGGGGGGGGCAAAGGGGGAGGGGAGCCAAGCTTAGGGACGCGCTTGTCCGAAATGTAGGGTAAGTTACCAGCGTACCCCCACCGGTTTTGACACCGCGACCTGGAGCTTCATTTCCAGCTGAGGGGTAGAAGGGGGATTTCGCATGTCTGGGCTGCGGGAGTGATTTTGGATGAGGAGGGAGTTCTCGCGCGCGTCCAAATTTCAGGATAACAAGGCGCGGCGCGGGTTGAAGAAGCGGGAGTTTCAAAGCAGGTGAGACAAAAGATACTCGAGCTTGAAAATTTCGGGATAACAAGGTGTGGATTCCTTGTTCGGCAGAACACACTTAACGTGTAAAAAAACAATTCATACAAGACACAAGAGATTCATGTCCCCTTTTACTATATTGCTATAGATGCCATTGAAAAAACTACAAGAAAAATGTAAAAAAATTGGGAGAACAAGATTACCCTGCACAGTACCAAATCGATTCGCACTTCCCTCAGCAACAACAAAAAACAAATCAATTCCCACCAAAGAAAGAGTAATGTCCTTTTTTATATGATTACAGATGCCATGATCTCGAATTTCAATTTTTGAATCCATGTTATGTTGAATTCGAATATATCGTTAGGTGACCTTGCGGTTTATAATTGATGTAGTCGTACATTTTGATCTTCCATCATATATGAACATTTTACTCCACCATGTGAACATATATATTGTCGTCTACCATATGGACTAAATTTGAATTAATTTTCCTTATTTGAATATGATTGTTGTCAAGTTATACAAAAATTAAATATTATCTTGATAACAAAAAACATGCATATAGCAGTAATCATATTTCACTATGAACTACATGTACCATACGCTCTCCAATTCAAATATTTGTATCCATTTTATGTTGAATTCAAATCATAGTACATTATTGGTCTAGGTAGTGAGATGTTCAGGATAATCTAAACCATGTTTTCATATGTATAATTTTTGGATGAATTGGTACAAGTTTTGGTATAAGCTTCTTGCAAAACCGGAGATTCTCTCAACAAGCCTCGTGGTTCCAAGAGGGAATGTGTCACCTTTGTGTGCGAAACGATATACGCTGCCCCTTGATTTTATTTACAGAGGCAACATAGAACTATATGAGTGCCCTATTAAATTTTGGAATTATTTCGGGTTCATTTGGCCTTTTTATACATTAATCTAGTTTCTGGACTTTTAATGTGCATAATCTAGATATGAATTGCATGCACATGCTCCGATGCACCAAAGTGGGTTAAAAATCACATGTGTGTCCTTGGTTGAATTTCTATGTCCCATGGAAGAAATGAGAATGAAATTCAAACATTTGGGCGTCATGACTCGGCCGAGAACATCGAGAAACTTAGATTTGAAATTCATGTAAATCCAAAACTCGCCTAGAAATCATGAAACTTGGCATGGTGTCATGTCATGGCAGTAACATGTTGTGGTAAAAAATTGGGCCGATTTGGAAGCTCGTGGTTCTAAGAGGGAATGTGCCACCTTTGAGTGTGAAACAATATACGCTGCCCCCCCCCTTGAGTTTCTTAACAAAGGCAACATAGAACTATATTAGTGCCCTGTTAAATTTTGGAATTATTCTGAGTTCGTTTGTCATTTTTTATACATTAATTGAGTTTCTGGTCATTTAATGTGCATAAGTCAAATTTGAACTACAAGCACATGCTCTCGTGCAGCAAAGTTGGTTGAAAAATCACATTTGTGTCCTCGGGTGAATTTCTAGGTCCCATGCAAGAAATGAGAATAAAATTAAAACATCTAGGCATCGTGGCTCGGTCGAGAATGTTGAGAAACTTGGTTTTAAAATTCTTGTAAATCCAAAACACGTCTGAAAATCATGAAACTTGGCATGGATGTCATGTCATGGTACTACCATGTTGTGGTAAAAAAAATTGGCCGAATAGGAACAGATTTTGGTATAAGCTTCTTGCAAACCGAAGCTTCTCTCAAGAAGGCTCGTGGTTCTGAGAGGGAACGTGCCACCTTTGAGTGTGAAACGATATATGTTGTCCCCCTTGAGTTTATTTACAAAGGCAACATAGAACTACATGAGTGCCCTATTAAATTTTGGAATTATTCCGGCTTCATTTGGCCTTATTTACACATTAATCGAGTTTTTGGTCATTTAATGTGCATAATTCAAATTTGAACTACAAGCACATGCTCCCATGCACCAAAGTTGGTTGAAAAATCACATTTGTGTCCTCGGGTGAATTTCTACTCCCTCCTTCCATCTATATAGGGCCTAATGCGTTTTTTCAAGCCTAACTTTGACCAAACGTTAGAGCAATAATATATGACATGCAACTTACACAAAGCATACCTTCAAATTTGTATGTCAAAGGAGCTTCCAATAATATATTTTTCATAGCATACATCTCATGTGCTATTAATCTTGTCAATAGTCAAAGGTTGTATTGAAAAACACATTAGGCCCTATATAGATGGAAGGAGGGAGTAGGTCCCATGCAAAAAATGAGAATAAAATTCAAACATCTGGGCATCGTGGCTCGGCCGAGAACATTGAGAAACTTGGTTTTAAAATCATGAAACTTGGCATGGTGTCATGTCATGGTAGTACCATGCCGTGGTAAAAAAATGGCCGAATAGGAACAAATTTTGGTATAAGCTTCTTGCAAATCGGAGCTTCTCTCAAGAAGGCTCGTGGTTCTGGGAGGGAATGTGTAACCTTTGTGTGCATAATTCAAATTTGAAATACAAGCACATGTTCCAATGCACCAAAGTTGGTTGAAAAATCACATGTGTTTCCTCGAGTAAATTTCTAGGTTCCATGCAAGAAATGGGAATGAAATTCAAAATTCTGGGCGTCGTGGCTGGATTGGAAACATTGAGAAACTTAGTTTTTTAATTCCCGTAAATCCAAAACACTCATGAAAATAATGAAACTTGGCTTGGTGCCATGACATGGTACCAACATGCTATGGTAAATTTGCAGTCCAATTTGCGAAGACGCACACATTAACAATCAACAAAGTCATTTTGGAACAAGTGTTGTCACGTTACAATCGGAAACACAAGTATTATTGAAACCGTGGGCGCTCTACTTACTAGTACCATTTACGTGCTGCCATGCATCCCCATTTTTTATTAGCTAGGAGGCACCATGCAGGGTAGCTATTTGAGTACGAGAGGCGTGCGATCAGACCCCTGCGCGTGCTTATCGGGAGGAGAGCCCTTTGACCTCCATCTTCCATCCACCTCTCTCCCAAGGTCTCCATTAATGGCCCTCGAGCTTCTGTTTAATGGCGTGGCTATGTCTCACTCGACTGAGATTTAAGAGAGAAAAAAGAAATCTGAAAGCACAGATCTTGATGTAAGATCCGACGGACCTATATAGCATCTACTCCGACTTATAGCAAGACTGATGAATATATAAGGACGATTAATTTAATTTTTGATGAAAGAAGGTCTTGCCCCTTCCGATTTTCATTATTGAAAACCACTACAATTCACAAGAAGTTCAGCACAACTCCAGCCTAACACGAAGGACTAAAAGCTACTAGATTGAAATTGCAACATCCCAAGAGGCTAACAAAGGCCAAACATCCACGCTAGAACCCAACATTTCACAACCGACGACACAATCCACATCCTAAACCGATGATTACATCAAAAGAAACCAGGAAACTGAAGGAAGCCCAGCAGCAACTAGAAGAACAGCAACGCCGGGGTTGCCACAGCAAGAGTTTTCTTCATTCCAGCCTCGCAACATTGATCTTCCACAGAAAGATAAGGACGATTAATTGTCTTACATAATTAGAAAGATAATTAAAAAAGCCACATGCGGCTACGCCCGAAATACACAAGGGCAAAAGAAGAAGGAAGACAAGGATCTGGCTCACTGATCTCTACTTTCTTGATGCATTGCTGCAGGCCGCGGGAACTAGTCTCTGCGGCGAGCGGCGATGAGCTCTTTCGTGTCCTCAAGACGCTACTTGAGAACATCCACGGATACCTCCACCAGCCTTTGGCGCTCGTTGCGGAGCATGTCATTCTCGTCCATAAGTTTCTTGACGATGACGCCGGTCCTCTTCAACAAGGCACTGGTCTCCTCCTGCTGGTCTGCACTTCGGACGATCTTCTCCCTTAGTAGGTCGCGCTCGGCAGGGAGCCTCTCATTACCCTCCCTTAGTTGCCGGATGACGCTGGTAGCCTGTTCAAACGAGGCTTTCATGTCGTCCTGCAACCTCGCCCAGCCAGAGACCTGATCCATCTGGCTATGGACGATCGCATGCATGCGCCTGTAACAGTCGTCGCCTGCCCTCGAGAAATTTTCCCAGGCCGCCGCAGCGCGGTGGGACATCTCTGCTACATTCGTGGCGCGGCGGGACATCTCTGCTACTTCCGCGGCGCGGCCGGACCAGTCTGCTGCATCGACGGTGTGGCGGGACCTCCGTGCTGCTTCAGCGGCGCGGCGGGACCTCTGTTCTGCTACTTCTGCATGGCGGGACATGTCGGCTGCTCTCGCAGCGAGGTGAGACATATCTCGTGCTTCCGCTTCCATGCTCGCCTCTCCCTGGTGGCAATCTCTCGACCCAGAACTCACGCTGGCCATGGCAGACGCAAGGGAAGGATGCTGAATGACTTGTTTGTTTTTGTGGATGAGGAGTTGAGGAGGAATGTGCAGTCATCTAGGCATACTAGTATTTATAACCGAGTACTAATACGCTCCTAAGTGGGAAACCGTTTAGGTTGTGATCGGTGTGAACAGGTTTGCAATTCAATATAGCGTGGAGTAATTTGGAATGTGACGAGACGCAAGCTCAAAATTTATTGACGGTTCTAGTTTCGAAGTGCGACACTATTCCCGGATGGAGTAGTTCTTTTTCTACTCCCTCCTTTCCGGTTTTATAGGGCTTATCTCAAAATTTTAGTTTTTCCATTTTATAAGGCTCAATTTGGTTGTTCCCCAACACATGTTCAGATTCCAAGGTGCATTAAATCATTGCATGCAAGTATTAAGAGAAAATTGACCAATGCATGTACTTTATGCATGCATGCATTGCAATTAATGCATTGATAAACATAATTTTTTGAGAAAAACAAGAGCATTAATTAGGTGCTTTTGCAAACTACAAAAAATATTCCACCACTCACCATCTTGGTTGGTGAGATTTTTGAATTAAGCCCTATAAACCGGAAAGGAGGGAGTACTGCTGTGTACGTGCAATAACTGGCACCATCGTATACATATCTTACGGTTAATGGGGCGTTCGACAGGAATAGCCGCGTGGCGAGCTCTAGGCTAGTCTTTTTTTTAGACGCATTAAACCTATCTCTCGGGACTTCTCGCACGCACCATCGTGCCACCCACAAAAACTTGTACTCTGAGTTTAGTAGTACGTTATACAGGAAGAGAAGAGGTGCACGCACGCACTCGTTCTCTGACACACGCGTCTGTTTTTTCTCGAAAAGGAGGATGATGACCCCCGGCCTCTGCATCTGGGAGTCACACACGCATCTGTAGCTACGAATTGTAGTGTTCTCAACCATCCGATTGTCTCTATCATGGATGTACCTATATACTTAAACATGTCTAGATACATCTATATTTTGACAAATGGAAGGCATGTATTGTGGAACGGAGGGAGTGCTTGTCATCAAAATGGATAAAAAGGACGTATCTAGAACTAAAATACGTCTACATACATCTCCTTTTATCCATTTTGATGACAAGTAGTACTTCTTACCCAAAGGAACTTTATATCCAACAGACACAAAACATCTGTTCGATTGCTGGAAATTACTGATCTGATGTCGAAGTAATTGTTGCATTGCCACCAAAACCCACCATTTCTTAAGCTAAAGTAGACCAAGGTAATCCCTATATTAGCATGGTACTAAGATAAACATAAGGCACTGTAGAAACATTTAGGACGTGAGCTTGTCAATCTGAATGCGGAGGGACACAAGCTTAGCCCCGGCCAGCAGCTTGGGCAGAACTGTCAAGAAGGTCAGCTCCTGCACGTCAACGTCGCCGGGATCCTTGCTGCTTGTCACCTCCATTTCCACCTTGATGGCGTCGGTCTTGCCTTTGGGTTCCCCCGGCGGGCTGTTCGCCCACAACTTGGCCACGTAGTGCGGCAGCGGGGACGCCCCCGCTCTGATGCAGACGACCGACACAGCGATAGGCGCGTCGAGGTCGAGCACACCATTGACCAAGAAAAACGCGCGGCGGTCCTCCTCCGCGAACAGCAAGAGTCGTGGCTCCGACAGTGGCACTTGCAGTTGGAGCACCTTGCCATACTGGATCCTGTGCAAGGGCATGGGATGCGCGGTGCTGATGTGGTGGTAGAGCGCCGGCGGGGGGCCTTCGTAGCAGCAGACGGGCACGGGGCATTTGCAGGGGGCGAGCAGACACACGCTTTGGTGATCGGCGAGCTTGTGTTAAGTGACGTAGAGCCCACAACCTTCGTGCGGGCACTCCACCCTCACTGACGAAAGGACGGAGTCCACCGCCGTGTTCCGCACGTTGAAGCCACCGCCGCGCTCGCACTTCTGGCACTGCCGCTAGTTCCCGGGGTGCTCGACGCGGCAGTCCGCGCAGGCCAGGTGCCCTCCCTTGCACTGCAGAAGTCAATCGAACAGCACATCAATCAAGAAACCTGCACCTTGCTCAATCAGCCAAACGGACGAGGTGTATTCGAACCTCATACACTGGAGGCGTCAAGGGGCGGAGGCACAAGGGGAAGTGGAGCACG
Source organism: Triticum aestivum (assembly GCF_018294505.1). Lineage (NCBI taxonomy): Eukaryota > Viridiplantae > Streptophyta > Magnoliopsida > Poales > Poaceae > Triticum > Triticum aestivum. Next base: position 42,860,389 of record NC_057804.1, read on the forward strand.
GTGAGGTCCATCGAGACCTTAGAGAGCTCCATCGTCGGGTCCTGTTCGGTCTGCATGATCTCGCCCTCCTCGTGCACAACCATCTCTCGACTTGGGCCGGGGTATTACAAAGCTTTACCGTCACATATTTTATACTACTTCAAGGTGCATTAAATCAACACATGCAAGTATCAAAAGGAGAGTCACGGCATGCATGCATGCATTGTAATTAATGCATCGGTAAACACAAATTATTGAAATATATCGAGTGCAGTGCTTTGATGTGTCGCGTCAACTCATACATCAACGAGAAGTTTGATTATCCTCTCCCTCGCGGACTTAACTGCACCTACCTTTGGTTGTATGACAGGTTGGCCACACACCTGTCGGGCCCACCTGTCATACACGCAAAGGCAGGAGCATCCCTCCCTCGCCCATGAGCGCGGTGGCTGGCAAGACTAGGAGAAGCTTTCGCTACACGCTCTCCCTCCCGCACGCGGTGGACATGCAGCAGTTCAATCGGTGTCAGATGGCCAGAAGCGTACTGTAGTACTCCTCCAGTGCAGTAGTACTCCATCATTGTTCGACTTCGCGAAGAGGCGAAGAGCCAAGCGCAGCCCGGACGCTCGTGTGGCAGTTTCATGTGTAGAGTAGTCTAGGATAGCGTGTACTGTGCCTATAAGCTTAAAATCGTTGGGGTCGACTCCATGCTATGTGGTCGTCTCGAAGTTTTTTTAAAATAATTAAAATAGTCTTCTGGCCCTACCTGTCACCCTGGTGATTGTAGTTTGCACGGTCATCTGGTCAAGACAGGAATATATATTTTAATTTGTTTTTTTTCGAAAAGGGGGGACTCCCCGGGCTCTGCATCAGAACAATGCATACGACCACATATATTTTAATTTGTGGTGGGTAAATGTTAGAGGTTTCAGCAAATATATTGTACAGTACGGGTCTTTCAGCCAAGTTTAGAGGCAAGCATGTGGGGCCAGTGCTATGATGTGTCGCGTCAACTCGTACAACAAGGAGAAGCTTGATTTTACTACACGCCTTCTCCCTCGCCCATGCGCGCAGTTGCTCGCAAACGAGGACAGGCTTTTGCTTAGTAGTACTTCTACAACAAGCTATCTGTCCCGCTCGCAGTGGACGGACATGCAGCAGTGGATTCGACACTGTAGAAGCAGTAGTAGTAACATCATTGTTCGTCTTCTCGAAGAGGCGAAGAGCCAAGCGCAAACCGAATGTTGCAGCTGCGAACATTGGAGCATGCATATAGCCAGGCTCTTGCATGAAACAAAATTTGTATGTGAGCCCACTATTGTACTAGTACGTACAACTACTTGCTAGTATAGCCCTATAAACCAGAAAGGAGTATTTGCCCTTCGAGAGATTTCAACAAGTGACTAGACTACACCGATACGGAGTACATATGGAGCAAAATGAGTGAATCTGCACCGTGAATAAATACGTACTAGTTCTATCATTTTCCTCTTCGAGGTGCACAATATTGAGTATATTGACTAGTCTCTTTTAGACATGCATTTACGTTTTTTTGACACAGTACAGACGCAAGCGCTCATATACACGCGTATACACTCACCCCTATGGACGCACACACGCACGGCACTATCATCTTGAAATTTATGAAGTCACCATAGGCACCTTGTCGCCGACGGGTCCATAGGTGCTTGAATGCCAAGGAGGGAGAGGGTAGCGGTTCCCGAGACGTTGAACGGTCAATTATGCATCCTCAATTACATGTAGAGGGAATTAATTGGAGAAGCAGAATAGAGCCAACATGATGTGAATGCAACAGAGTTTGGACTCTCATATAATAAAGGCGCCCCACCACTCCAATCCATCTACTCCCAAGTCTCTGCGCAACACTGCTCACTCCAATCCAAGACCAAGTGACCAGAAGCCACACGCACCTATGGAGGCAATGGACGCGAGCGGCAGTCGGCTGTGCCAAGTCATCCAAGGCGCCGGCCTATGGCCCCACACCATGCAGCGTTTCCAGACGATGCTGGCGACCGCAGGCATCGTAGCCCTCGCTGACGCCGGCTTCGCCTCTCGCATGGACGACATGATGGTCAACTCCATCCGCAAGTTCACCGCCGTCAAGAAGCGCGCGGAAGACCTTGCCGTACTGCTCCATCCCGCGCGCCCAGGCTCCTCATTGCCTGCCACCCTCATCGGCCTCCATGGTGACAAACTCTTTCAAGCCCTGGTGGCCCTGTAGGTGCCGGAGGTCGCGACGAAGAATGTGCACCTCGAGGCCGCGCTCGCCACGCAGCGCCTCACCATGCAAGAAATCGTCGACCTGCACATCCACGTCTACGAGGAAATCGTCTACATAGGCCACTACAAGGCAAGCGAGGACAAAAAGACGTTGGCCTTCTTCCAGCGGCTGGAATCTTTGGATGCCATTGTTCACAAGCACGTCGACCTGGCCACAAAAACCGCTGCTACTTAGGCGCCGTTCGGTGGGCCGGCGCCCTGAGTCGAGGAGGTGGAAGTCGTCGATGGATGCATCTCTTCTTATTGCCTCCTGTAACCAGCACTGCATCGCCTCGTGGCCTTAATGTTTTATTAGTATAGTACTCCCTTCGTTCCCAAATATAAGTCTTTCTAAAGATTCCAGCAAGTGACTATTACATACGGAGCAAAATGAGTGGATCTACACTCTCAACTATGTCTACATAGATCTGTATGCTGTATTCCATTTGAAATAGTATCTAAAAAGGCTTATATTTATGAATGGAGGGAGTATATGGCATTTTTATTCCAGTCGTAACGTTTTCACTGTGAGGTGGGGCCGCAGTTGAGCAAACCCACCCCGCCCACCGGGCGTCGGCTGAGTTTAGAATTAGAAGAGAGAAACGAGGGAGGAGAGCTAGCTGTAGCAGGGACGCTGTTATCAGATACGACTCGTGTTTATAGAATAGGAGTAGTACTGAGCACTCGTGCCTCCTTTTTTTGAGGAAAAAATTATTCGTATGTCTAGTACCATAGTTGGGTGCGTGCAACCTATAGCTGTAATCACTTTAGTTCTCCTTTTCGAACCGCGGCTACGCTTCACAGTACATATTTTTTCACGCATTTATCCTCCTATATGTACTCCTAGGCTATTTCCACGTGCTCCCATTCGCCAACATGTGGGACATAGAGCATCTGGGTCGTAGTGCATGCACGACTCGGAGCATATGCCGGGGTACTTTACATTTCAGACATCACGAATCACATGCAAACCCCCAGCAGAAGAATAAATAAATGAATGAATTACTACATGAAACCGGATTATTTTCGTGGAAACTGGAGCATGTTCATTAAATTTTGGACATAACACGTTTATAAAAAATGACCGGACCTAAACTAGTCTAAGGGCCTCTTTGATTTTTCCCGCAAAAAAGGGCCTCTTTGATTCGCAGGATACTGAAAACACAGGAATGAGGAAAGTATGATGGTGATGAACCGAGACGAGGAGAACTCTAACTCAGTTAGAGGTTAGAGTTAGATTCTAACCCTGAACTAACTCTAAACCAAAGAGGTGTATGGATGGCAGGGTTAGGTTGACAATAAATGCTCTATCTCAATCATTTGACTACTTTGGACCCTATTTCCTGCCGGATTTGGAGGGTTCTTGGATACGTTTTAGTTCCATGACTAAAAGTAGTGGGACTAAAACTTGCTAGTCTCACCCATGCTTGGATCCAAATACTAAAGATACTAAAATCAAGTTAATGAGCATTTATTATCCTCCAAACCCTCCAATCCAGAATTTGCACGTGTTAAAGGAGAGGAGTTAAATGAGGAGAGAGAGGACTAATCCACATTTTAGTAGGGGTACCCCTGACTAAATTTTTTTAGTCTCAAGACTAGTTTTAGCCCCTCTTTAGTCAGGGGTGCTTGGAGCTTTAGCCTCTTAAAGAGACTATTTTTAGTCAGACTAAAATAAGTCCCTTGGATCCAAGAACCCTCTTGGTGTGGCCGGCTCTTCTGTGGCCTCCTCTTGCTCCCAATTGACATAAACGAACCATCTATACAAATCAAGCATGCAAAACATGGTAATTTTTACTTTGTCCATACAAATGAGATATCCCACTTAAACATACAAGTCGTCAATCAAGCTTCACAAAATAAAAAAAAACTTCATGAAACTAAGAATGAGCTAACTCATCACGGAAGTCATTCACGATAGGGAGGGAGCCCGGAGCCCCTCACGCACCGAGGGAGGAGCTAGCCATTGTCGCTCTGGAGGAAGGCTATGTAGAGCCCAAGCCCCAGGAACCCCTCCGACGCTGGCCCTTGCGAGTTGAGGTCGATACCCGCATGGGTAGCAGGGCCGCTTGCCGCCGACTGGGAACTTAATCTTTGAGCCTCTAGAAATAATGCAAGCCTATAACTAAAATACCTAGAAAGGTGAACTGAATATTTGGGCCTCTAGAAATAATGCAAGCTTGAAACTGAAATACCTAGAAAGGTGAACTGAATCTTTGGGCCTCTAGAAATAATGCAAGCCTGAAAGGGAAATACCTAGAAAGGTGAACTGAATCTTTGGGCCTCTAGAAATAATGCAAGCCTGAAACTAAAATACCTAGAAAGGTGAACTGAATCTTTGGGCCTCAAGAAATAATGCAAGCCTAAAATTGAAATACCTAGAAAGGTGAAGTGAATCTTTGGGCCTCTAGAAATAATGCAAGCCTGAAATTGAAATACCTAGAAAGGTGACCTGAATCTTTGGGCCTCTAGAAAGATTTATTACCTCCTCAAGCAGCATCAAACAATTCCATGCGTGCACCACAAATCTATACCAAGTTTGATCAGGATCTACTTTTCTAAATCAGAAAGCGCTAGAGCAAGCAAGATCAATGATATGGCCGTGAGACAGAGAAGGAACGAACAAACTCACCCCTCTCGCAACCTCCCTGGTAGATGCGCCGCCGCCGCACACGATAGAGGGAGAAAAACGACTGGTGAAGGGGGAGCAGGGTGACCTTTGAAGGTCGGAGGGAGAGGGCGGCCGGAGTAGGGCGATGGAGGACGGAAGGAGAGGGCGGCCGGAGGAGAGAGAGGGCGAGCGGTGCTTGGGCGGGCGGCCCTATGGGGAACAGAGAGGAGTCGTGTGAGAGGGGGGGGAGCGATCTGGTGCGGGCAGGGGAGACTTTTTTAGTTCTCTTCTAGTGGGCCCGAGGATAACTAACCCAATTAGAACCTCTCCACCGGGCTAGTTTTTTAGCTGGGTTAGAGCAAACTAGCTCAAACTAGCCCCTCTTGTTTCAATAATTTGAGGCTATTTCAACCCAAACTAGCTCTAACTCAGGGATCCAAACAAAGAGGAGTGTTACTGTACATGCTACAGTGTGGACCGTAGCACATTGTTTTTTATGGCCATAGCACCACATTGTTTTCTACTGCTGGTTCACTGGGCTACCGTGCTTCGCACTGCTGGTTCACTGGGCTGCCGTGGTTCGCACTCCCTCCGACCTGAGTAGTACTCCCTCCGTTCCTAAATATAAGTCTTCATAGATATTTCACTGTGGACCACATACGGATGTATAGAGATGCATTTTATGTGTAGATTCACTCATTTTTCTCCGTATGTGGTCCATAGTGAAATCTCTCCAAAGACTTATATTTAGAAATGGAGGGAGTAGTACAGTACTAGTATATACCGCATCATTCTTTGCTCCTTCTTACTACTCCGACATGTGGGAGAGCCAGCATCCGGGTCGACGTGTCATGCACCAAATTAGAGCGCGGAACGGAAGGGGGGCATCACCCCGGTCGGAGCGCCAGTAATTCATGACTATAGTGAGTGGTCATATCACAAGTCTTTCTAGCAGTAACACGCCGTCAAATCGCACAGCCCCACTCGCTCACCCTCCTCGCCTCTCTGTCAAACCGCCTACCCGAAAACTGCCGCGCGTACTACCCGGGAAAAGCCCCGCCCTCAACTTTTAACTACGCGAAAATAGTTTGAGCTTGTTTGTTCTATATAAATACAGTACTTATTGTATGTTTATTCACCCGTGGGGTTGTTCAATGAATGGAGGGCGGGGAGCACAAGTGAACAATATTGTAGTACTACTAGTACTACCTCCATCCGGGTTTGTTGGTCCCCATTGTATTTTGTGCCAAATTTTGACCATAGATTAAACTAACAAAATGTTCATGCATGTCACCAAACATTATATTTTTGAAAACTATATTCAAATACGAATCCAAGGAGATAATTTTTCTTGACATGCATTAACATTTTGTTAGTTAAATCTTTAGTCAAAATTTGGCACAAACTACAAAGGGACCTATAAACCAGGACAGAGGTAGTAGTAAGTAGGAGTCGTACAGTAGTCACCTTAAATAGAGAGTTTCTTTTCTTTAATGCCACGTACACAAATTGAAACGCTTGTTGTGGAGAGAAAAAAGATAATCACTGCACTATATATGGACGCAGGGGCCTGAGCGCTTGCTTTACTAGGGTTGCTCTCTTCATTCTCTCATCCTCTCCACATATAAACAAAACAGCGGTAGCGACATTTTCTCTCTGCTCACCGCTGGTCACAGATCCAGCCGGATCCCTTCGGCTGGTGTGTGTAGAGGACTAAAAGGTGCATCGTTCACGCGGTCATCGCCGCCGAGGAAGGAGACCCACAGCTGCTGGAGGGGCCCAATCCTCTGCCCGTGCCATTCTCTCCGACACAGCACCGGCTCGGGAGGTCCTCCGACCCTTCTTCCTCCCTGCCGTATTGTTCGCAGATCCGACCTGCCGCCGCCGACATCGTGGTGACCCTCAGGTATAAGTTCTTCAAAAGCGGCCTTGCTCTACTGCCCCAGCTCCCCACGTGTTTGCATGTGCATCTTTTTCTACTCCCATAAGCTCTTCCAGAGCCACCTAAATTTTTAGTATTATTAGAGGTAAAGCTACTTCATGCATTCAAATCTAGGTCTTTGTTCAAACAACGGAGAAAGGGGGGAAAGTTGTAGCATGAATCTAGGACTTGATTCAAAGAGGAAATAATATGGTGAAAGTAGTAGAGACTAGATAGCCAACCGGTCTCTTGGTTGAAAAGGGAAATAATGGGAAAACGCAGTACAAACTGGATAAGGAACAGATCTATTATTGGTTGAAAAAGGATAGAAAGTGGCGGCTGGTGGACAAGTCAACAGAGTATGTCTAGGATTAGATTTGCTACCATCACATAGTAAAAGGTCTCCAGGATTAGATTTTCTGCCCTCACATAGTAAAAGGTCTGAGGATTAGATTTGCTGCCCTCACATAGTAAAAGGTCTCCAGGATTAGATTTGCTGCCTTCACATAGTAAAGGGTCTCCCGGATTAGATTTGCTGCCCTCACAGAGTAAAAGGTCTCCAGGATTAGATTTGCTGCCCTCACATAGTACAAGGTCTCCAGGATTATGTTTGCTGCCCTCACATAGCATGAACAAACTCGGCATCGCCACTTTATGCCTCCTTGTAGGTACATTGTGCTGATGCGTCCACTGTCGCATGTCCTTATACCAACCTTTTGCTATTGTTAATGTAAGGGCGCATGTAAAATGAAGCGATCATCCTGTTACCTTAGGGACATGTCTAACCAGTGTTATTGTTAATCTAATGCCTCCAGTGATAAGATGCAATTAAACTGTGTTACAAATGGCACTCCTGCTGTTTTCCCCAGTATGATAAGTAGGTTGCTCCTTTACGCTACTGAGTGTCCTGGTGTCCCCACGGTCCCATGCCCTTAAACCAACTCTTTAGCTGCTGATGATTTACTATGTCTGGTAAACAAGCAATGCCACCATTAAAGTAATCCCATATTTGAGGAATCTCATTGTTGATCGTAATGCTTCTGGTAACATGAAGCATTGCTGGCGTTTTAAAATTTCTACTATCCTTGCGTGTTTGCTGTGAACATAATTAAGATGCTTATTTTCATTTTGTATATGTTTTGTATATTCTTATTGACCAGCAACTATTTACTTTCTATATTTTTGTGAAGATAGGGATATCCATTTCACCTTGTTGCTACTGTGACCTTTTGGTGAACTGCACAAAATACTTTTTTTGGAATGAGTGTCTTGTGCAGTTCAACTAAAATGTCACGTGGGCAACATCTCTCAATTTTGGTGGAACTGCACAAAATGGTGATTGGAGTTTCCAAAATCTCCGTCAAGTTCTGCTGGTAATCTCGTGCAACATTTTATTAGCCTTTGCAAAATGGAGCCGTCACTGTCACCACAATGGCACTTTATTTTAGTGGAACTGCACAAAAGGATAAGAAAATTATAGTTGCACCTTACATGAGCCAGACAGCCAACCTTAATGTTCCTCAATTTTAGGGCAACTACTAAAGAAGAACTTGCCAGCTCACAAGAGCAAGTACTTCTTGCTAGCTGAATGATGCAATCTTTGCTTCATTTTAGGTGAACTGCAGAAAAAGGCGCATAAATTGAATCATGGAACTCTAGGCAAACCTCATCCAAGTAGAGCTGGAGGTTGAGTTCAAGGAGGCCGCTATTAAAGTGAAATCATGCTCTCCTGTCTCCTTGTTTGCGTTGTGCAAACATGTTGTGCAAACAGGAATACTCAACTACAGATGTTGTGACGGTCAAGAGCATTCGCCAAGTTCTTCGATTGTATGACATGGCTAGCCAAGATGGATTTAATCCTGATATTCACTTTATCAAAAGGCTCTAATGGGTTGGTTCTGAATCTTGTGGGTTGGTTCTGAATCTTGCAAGCTGGGAATCAGTGAGATGTGTAGGCATCTTTGTTGTACTTATTATTTGAATCTTATTTGTTGGTTCTGAATCTTGCAAGCTGGGAATCAATGAGATGTGTAGGCATCTTTGTTGTACTTATTATTTGGATCTTATTTGTTGGTTCTGAATCTTGCAAGCTAGGAATCAATGAGATGTGTAGGCATCTTTGTTGTACTTATTATTTGGATCTTATTTGTTGGTTCTGAATCTTGCAAGCTGGGAAACACGACATGATGATGCAGAGGACAACAACCATAACAAACAGTTCAAACTTGATAGTATTATCTTTGTGAAAGTGCGACAAATGTGTTGATCGTGTGCGTCCTGAGAATAATAATTCTAATTGTTGTGCATGTTGATCCTGTGGCACTGATAGAACGAGCAAATGCATTGCTTGTTTTAAGTATAAATTTCTATTAAAGCTAATTAAATTTAAGTAAAGTGACCATTAACTCCTGTTATTACAGTATCAATACAGACCCACTCGTGAACCAATGTGTGGTGGAGTAGGTTTCTTAATGGAGGCGTTTGAATGCATCGAGGGTGCATCTTCTGCCGGGCGTGCAGCGGACGAGGGAGGGGTAGTAACTGTTGTCGCCTGTACACACTCAGCTTACTGTTGAATCCAGTTCCCCAAGAGTTGAAAAATGAACTGCTGCCGCCGCCTACACACTCGTTCACTCGAAGAGACTCCAATGGCGATCCAAGGGGTGAGCCTGCTGGATATGGACTTCAGCAAGGAGTTCCCCTTTGAGTTCTCCGTTCAGTCCTATGGCTGCACCAAGTGGAATGTGATGTACACCAACGATACGGACTCGGTGAAGCTCTGCCTCGCCTCAGTCCTATGGCTGCACCAGGTTCTGGAGCATTCGCCCGTTTCATCGACAGCACCGACTGCACCTTTGCTACGGTGGAGAGAAGGAAGAACGCGACGATTCGGCCATCTGGTGCAACAAGCTTGTCGACATCCAGAAGCAATACAAGATTGACCTCGCTGAGAAGGACTCCGTGGTTGACCTCGCTGAGACCATCACCGACCCCTGATATGCCAACATGAAAGAAGACGACCTGAACACGTGGGAGGTACCTCTGAATCTAGCCTACATAACCTACGCGGCCAAGGACGCATACGCATGCTACAACATACAGGCAGATCTTGGACATGAGGGCGTGTCTGCTTCCCATAACCGACGAGTACACGGACAGCCGCAACGTCATGATCAAGCGTGCCAGGAAGGTCTAGATGTTGTACTTTATCTATTTATAAGCACCTTTATCATCTGAGTGTTTCATGCATTAGCCTATGTGTCGTAATTATCTGTTTTGTCCAAAATATTTCTTTTAAGAACCCATTAACCTGATTGCTTTTTTTAGTGGCTATTTGCTTATGTATATAAACTAGTTCACTTGTCCGTAAAAAAAACTAGTTCACTCGGCTGCCGTGCTTTGAATCTCCTTCCTCCCAACATATTCCCCTCCTCAGGTGGACCCAGCAGGTCTTTGAATTTTCTCCCACTTTCGTTTTCGATGTAAACTGAGTTTTCTCCCAATACTTTCCCCTAGAACCAACTCAATTGTCCCACGTCTAGCCTAAAAAATAATAATACCCCACGTACTATTGACTCATCAAATTAAAATGATATTTTATTTTGTAAGTCGAAAGTTCTTACAAAATAATAATAATAATTGTTCATATATAACTTGGCAAGTTAACTCCTAGTGATTGCGTACATAAGCTTGCAAAGATTTTACTGACGTGCAATCATGTGTTTATGTTTTTACAACATTTCTCCGTCTAGCCCAACATGATATTTTCACCCAGCCCAGCAAGTCCGCAGATTTCGAGAAAAATGCAAATGGGATTTAAATGGGCTGCATAGATGCTACATCATTGTTTCACCCAGCCCACCAAATGGACTAAAAAACAAATGGACTGGCTGACATGTGGGCCAGTAGGTCGAAGCCCAAGAAGGCGTTGGATTTACATCCAACGGCCGGCATTCTTCTTCAATCTCTCACCTTCTTCCCCCAGCGCTGCCGGAACCGCCTGCTCTAGCCTTCGGCGTCCAGCGACGTTGTTTTGCGCTCCTCAGCGAAACGCTACCCCGCCGACGGCCAGGCCATCCCTCCACTCCGCACCTCCTGTTATTCTCTGCCGAGTGTAGGCCCACCCCGCACCCGAACCAGTCAAGTTCCCCACTCCTCTCCATCTGCGACTCCACTACCACGTCTTCCCCATCTCCGGGTCATTCCAGTCTGGAGCCTCGCCGTCGTCCACCGCCTCGGTGCGCTCGGCGCGGCGTGGTCAACATACGAGAGTCATTGGAAGAGGACTGTACGTGGAGAGCCTGACGACTGGGACCCACGAGGTCCATGGTCGCACGCAAGGAAAGTTCCTCCTTATTACGCACTGTACGTGCATTGTACGTGGGAAGGGCTTCTGTATTTTGTGAAAAAAAACGTTTCCCCTGCTGACAGGTCAGACCCACCAGCTATATCTTCGCACGCAAGGAAGTGTCTCCTTATTATGCACCAAAAAATGAATACCCCCTGCTAGCTGGGACCCACCATAGTGGTTGGCTGACTTGTTGGCCTACTAAGTTGACGAGGATGGAGGGCTTTGTCAACTTAGTCAATATGAACGATTCTAGCTCCAGTGACCGTACAATGTCCATCCAACGGCCATAGTGCTTCTTCAACCTCTGGTCTTCTTGCTCCAGCCGCCCAAAGCAGCACCGGTCGTGCCGCGTGCTCCTGCCTCTCGTGACTGGCTGTGATGCCGCGGAGGCCTCACCGCCCCCTACTACTCCCATCGCTGGCCCAGGGTATCCCTCTACTCACCCACACCCCCTGTTATTCTGTGGTGACGGTAGCCTCACGTCGCAGCCGAACCAGTGAACCCTCATACTCCTCTCCGCGTGGGCATCCACTGTCGCGTCTTCCCCGGCTCCGTGTCATCCCCTTCCTAGGCCTCGCCGTCGTCCACTACCGTGGTGCTCTCCGCGTGGCGTGGTCAACGTGGTCAAGGAACGACTTCCATCAGAAGAGTACTGTATGTGGAGAGGCTGATAGCTGGGTCCACGGCCACAACCCAGTTTTTTTGTGATTTGCCAAGTAAGTCGCTTTGTCAGGCCTGTTGGGCTAGAAATCTTTCAAGACGAGGAGAGCTTCATTTGGCTGGCCGAGAAAATGGCCCATCAGTAATGAGATATGGGTTGTACATTTTTAAAACACACCAAACCGGCAATTAGTTTCAAATATCTTTTTTTCATTTCGAGATTTTAAATTACATTAATTTTTATGCATGGAGAATTTGTTGGATTTTATATTGATATACATTTATTTTTAAAATCAGTTTGAATATGAGTCGAAATTTTGGGATTAAAAACAGTCCGGACCGCACCGAAATATGCAAAATTTCATATAATTTTTTAACCGTGGCCACAATATGGGCTGTAATGCTAACAAAAAGAATATGGGCTAAAAAAACATTAAGAATTAGCAAATGGGCTGTGAATTATTAGAAATAATGGCAGATGGGCTGTATGCTGTTTTCCACAGATTTGAGGCTTTCGTAAAAAAGGTTGACGCACAAGCAGTGACTGTTGGATGTCCATCCAACTGCCATCGTGCTTCTTCAATCTCTGCTCTTCCTGCTCCAGCCGCTCAAACAAGCGCCGGCGGGACTGCCTGCTCCCTCCTCCCCGCGGCCGGCTATGCTGCCACGCAGGCCTCACCGCCCCACCGTACTCCCAACGCTGGCCTAGCCATCCCTCTACTCACCCACACCTGCTGTTATTCTCCGGCGACGGCAGACGAACCAGTAAACCCTCATATAGTCGTACTCCCCACCGCGTGGGAAACAACTGCCGAGTCTTCCCTGCCTTTGTGTTGTTCCCTTCCTAGGCCTCGCTGTCGTCCACCGCCCTGGTGCTCTCGGCGTGGCCTGGTCAACATGGTCAACGACCGACATGCATCTGAAGTGGACTATACGTGGAGAGGCTAACAGTTGGGTCCACGGTCGCACGCAAGGAAATGCCTCCTTATTACGCGCAAAATAATGATTCCTCCACCTGACATCTAGGACCCACCGAAAGGGCCTCTGTATTTCACGAAAAAAACGTTATTGCCGCTGACAGCTTGGACCCACCAGCTATATCTTCACACGCAAGGAAGTGCCTCCTTGTTACACAAAAAAAATGAATACTCCCCCTACTAGCTGGGACCCAGTATAGTGGCAGGCTGACTTGTGGGCCTACTAAGTTGACAGGGATGGAGGGCTTTGTCAACTTAGTCAATACTCCAGTGACCGTACGATGTCCATCCAATGGCCGTAGTGCTTCTTCAACCTCTGGTCTTCGTTCTCCAGCCGCCCAAAGCAGCGTCGGTCATGCCGCATGCTCCTGCCTCCCATGGCCGGCTGTGATACTGTGGAAGCCTCACCGCCCCCTACTACTCCCACTGCTAACCAGGCCATCCCTCTACTCACCCACACCCCCTGTTATTCTGCGGCAACGGCAGCCTCACACCGCAGCCGAACCAGTGAACCCTCGTACTCCTCTTCGCGTGGGCATCCACTGTCGTGTCTTCCCCGGCTCTGCGTCGTCCCCTTCCTAGGCCTCACCGTCATCCACCGCCGTGGTGCTCTCGGAGCGGCGTGGTCAATGTGGTCAACGACCGACTTCCATCGGAAGAGTACTGTGCGTGGAGAGGCTGACAGCTGGGTCCACGACGGCCACAAGGAAGTGCCTCCTAATTACGCGCAAAATAATTATTCCTCCACCTGACAACTGGGACCCACCGGACGAGCCACCGTATTTCGCGAAAAAAACATTTCCCCCTGACTGTTGGGACCCACCAGCTACACCTTCGCACGCAAGGAAGTGCATCTGGGCAAAAAGACAAAATGATTCGCCCCCCTGACTGCTGGGACCCACCAGCTACATCTTCGCACGCAAGGAAGTGCGTCCGGGCAAAAAAAACACGATTCCCCCCTGACTGCTGGGACCCACCAACTATATCTTCACAGGCAAGGAAGTGCCTGACAGTCGGGACCCACCTGGTCGAAGCGTACGTAGCGTTGTCATTCTGGTGGTGAACATGTACGTACATATATACTGGTGGATGTAGAGGTGCGCACGTGTCATAGTAGAGGCGCGCACGTAGCATGTACACGTACGTACAGCGGCTAGGGTGCAAGAAAGAAAATACAGCCACGTATGTGTACATACGGGCGGGGTCTTGAACTCCTACTCGCGCATACGTACGGCGAGGGCTCGTGTACATGGCTAGGTTGGAACGGAGAAACATCGTCGTCGTCATGTTCATGGGGAGGCAACGGAATGTGCCGTGTTCATGGGGAGGCAACGGAATGTGTCGTGTTCATGGGGAGGCAACGAAATGTGTCATGTTCATCGGGAGGCAACGGAACGCGTGGGAGCCAACCGGCTGGGTCGGAACGGAATGCGTGGTCGTGTTCATCAGGAGGGCTTGGACGGAACAGGCGATGGAAACGAGGCCTGGCGTACCGCACAACGGAGGAAACAGACCTCCTATGTTCGGAACGGGGTCCTGTTGATCGGGAGGGGTGTGGCATATTACAAAACGGAGGAAACGGACCTCTTACGGTCGAAACGGGGGTCCTGTTGATCGGGAGGGGTGTGGCGTACCACAAAACGGACGAAACGGACCTCCTACGGTCGAAACGGGGGTCCTGTTGATCGGGAGGTCAGGGTGTGTATTCGGTTTTTTCGGTTTGATTCGGTTTGGTTTATACGGTTTTTGGTTTTATATGGTTTTTATACTTCGGTTTATACGGTTTTATACAAAATATGGTTCGGTTTTGGCAGTAACCATTTTGTTTCGGTTTGGTTTCGGTAATAACCAAAATAACCAAAGTTGATGCAGATTTTTAAAATACATATAATTTTACGTCAAAACAAAATTGGTATTGTGTCCAAATAATGGTACTAAGCTAGTATTACCACCAGGGACGTACGTGCATGTAGAGCTAAAGCTGAATTGACATGTAAGAGCCCATGTTTCCAAGCCCGCATGCATAGAACTGAATGAATAACCCATGAGCTAGCCCATCAAGTATCAAGCCCACTCAAGCTTCAGTCTGCAAGCCCAATAAAAATTTATACTGTTGTGTTGGTGTGTGTTGGTGCGCTGAGCTCCCGTGAGAATAGTCCCACCTCGCCAGTTGAGGCAGCACGTAGCCGGCTAGCTGGCTATATAATGGAGGGGCATTGCAGCTAACGAAAGCACACAACTCTAAGCTTCTCCCTGTTGGCTTTTGGCAGCATAGTTTTTTCCATCTTCGGTTAATTCGGTTTAACCGATCGGTTTTCGGTTTTGTTCAACTCCATGGGATATTGTTCATCTCCACCGTCAACCTCCTCCAGCCTCCACGGGCTACCGTAGACCTCCTCCAGCCTCCACGGGCTCCTGTTCATCCAGCCTCCACCGCGCGCTACTCCACTGGCTATTGCTCAACCACCCCTCCATGGGCACCCCTCCACCGTCTACTGTTCATCCAGCCCTCCACACCACGGGGTCCTGTTCAACCACCCCTCCATGGGCACCCCTCCACCATCTACTGTACATCCAGCCCTCCACACCACGGGGTCCTGTTCATCCAGAGGCAACGCCACCGCTCACTGTTCATCCACCCCCCCCCCCCCCGCAATGCTCATTGTTCATCCAATCGATCGGCTTCAGTTAGCAGCAGTAGCGAAGGAATCGCTCGATCGGGTTCGGTTAACAGCCATCGATCGATCACTCGGGTTCAGTAACGCATGGCCTGCAGTGCAATCGCTCGGGTTCAGTTAGAGCCCAACGCCTCGCTCGGGTTCAATTAGAGAAAACACCTCGCACGTGTACGAGAGAAACGCGCATCGCTCGGCCCCCGACCTCCCATCGTAACCGGGAACTCCCTGAAATTTTCCTCGCCCTCGCTTCTACCACGGTTTTTTCTGACATAAACGGCCCAAAGAATGTCATGCAGCTGCGTCTCTAGCCCGCCCAGGACGAAAAGCCCATTTTCTGTCGTGATTTTTTGTCATAGAAGTAGGAGCCCACCACATCTATGATGATACCGGGTTTTGTCACAATTATCGTCATAGAAGTGTCATATGTATGACAGGAAAAAAATTCGTTCGGCCCAAAATGTCACGGATGTGCCTTTTTTTTGTAGTGTGTATTGGGTGTGTTGGGGACACAAGAGACTCTTTGTTATTTGGTTGCAGGGTTGTTTGAGAGAGACCATCTTCATCCTACGCCTCCCACGGATTGATAAACCTTAGGTCATCCACTTGAGGGAAATTTGCTACTGTCCTACAAACCTCTGCACTTGGAGGCCCAACAACGTCTACAAGAAGAAGGTTGTGTAGTGGACATCGGTATCCACTATGCTCTTAGATTGATGTTGCTATGACTTTGCTATGCTTAATGCTTGTCACTTTGGGCATGGGCGCCATGAACTCAGATCTGAACCGTTTATGAATTCATCATTATGTCCATGTTTTACATACGATCTTGCAAGTTATAGTCACCTACTACGGTTATGATCCGACAACCCCGTAGTGACAACAATCGGGCCCACTCTCGGTGATGACCATAGTTTGAGGAGTTCATGTATTCACTATGTATTAATGCTTTGTTCCGGTTCTCTATTAAAAGGAGGCCTTAATATCCCTTAGTTTCCAATATGGACCCCGCTGCCATGGGAGGGTAGGACAAAAGATGGCATGCAAGTTCTTTTAATAAAGCATGCATGACTATTTACGGAATACATGCCTACATTATATCGATGAACTGGAGTTAGTGCCGTATCACCCTAGGTTATAATTGTCACATGATGAATATCATCCAACAATTCACTGATCTAATGCCTATGAATTTATCATATATTGTTCTTGCTAAGTTACTACTGTTGCTACTGCTATCATTATTGCTACAATATCATAGTTATCACTGTTACTGTTACCATTGCTGCTGTCACTACTATCAAAACTATCAAACTACTTTGCTACTGATCACTTTGCTGCAGATAATTAATCTCCAGGTGTGGTTGAATTGACAACTCAGCTGCTAATACCTTCAAATATTCTTTGGCTCCCCTTGTGTTGAATCTATAAACTTACCCTCGAAAACTGTTGCGATCCCCTATACTTGTGGGTTATCAGCAACGTAATGAATAAAATTTATTTTTGTCATTTTCTTTCTATTTTTTTAGTGTTTGCACAATTATGTACTGTTATGATTGTGTTTTTATGTTTTAATTAGTTTTTGTGCCAAGCTAAGCCTTTGGGAGCATGTTTGGTGATAGTTGACTTGATCTTGTTAGAAAATAGAAACTTTTGCATCCAGTAACAGAATTGTTTAAAATCACAGAAGCAACGAAAAGGGTCTAAATTTTTTTCACAAGATTGATATACCAATTTCCTATGTTGTCCTAATTTTTCAGAATTTTTGGAGTTACAGAAGTATGAGCAAAATTCGCATCTTTACAGATTGTTCTGTTTTTGACAGATTCTGTTTTCTTTGCATTGTGTGCTTATTTTGATGAATCTATGGATTGTATCGGGGGGTATAAGCCATGGTAAAGTTAGAATACAGTAGATATAATGCAATAATAAAATATGAATGGCTTTGTAACAGTACCTAAAGAAAAGATTGGTTTTCTTATACTAACGGATCTCATGAAGGTTTTGTTAAGTTTTGTGTGATTGAAGTTTTCAAGTTTTGGGTGAGATCACGTGGATGAAGGAATAAGGAGTAAGAAGAGCCTAAGCTTGGGGATGCCCCATGGCATCCCAAGATAATATTAAAGGAGAAACAAGCAACTAAGGGCATGTTCTGAAGTCCTCCAATTCCAAAATTCTCTAATTCTCAGCCCGAAGTGAGCCCGAACTCCATAGCTCCGTGAAATTGAAATCCAGGAAGCTATCGTGGGATGTAGTGCATTTTTCTGAAGCGAGATGTTCCCAGCTCCACGTTTTGGTGAATCTGGAGTTCAGGTTATTTCCAGCCATAATGCCACCGCCCAAAAAACGTTATGATAAGCTCCACCTCCCTCGACCCCGCACGCACCCACTCGCTCACATCTCCCCTCTCCCTCATCTCTCTTCTCGATCCCTCACAGCCACCGTTACCGCCGCCACCCCAGCTGCCCCGTTGCCGACCCGATCCTCGCTTCCGACTATAGATACATGTGTCCAATGCGGTTTCCCATCAGATCCCATCAGCGCCACCGCCCATCACGCCTGCTGGAAGGAACTGCGACCCCATGAATTGGAGCTAGCCCGGACGACATTGACGCTCGAGAGACCCTCGGAGCCAGGAGCAGCACCAAGACGGCCGAGCGCCCCTTCTCTTCTTCTCCTTCCCTTCTCTTCTTCCCGAGACAGGAGCAACACCAGGCTGATGTTTTTTGTATTGTACATGTCGAGCCGCCGCCTGAGTGCAGTTCTTCCCGAGATGGACTCCTTCAGCCAGCCCAACATGCCAACCAGCAGGCCTTCAGTGCCCCAGCTAGGCTGCCAGCTTATCCAAGCATTGTGAGAAGTTGCCACAACTCCAAAACGTTTTCTGTTCGCCACCTATAGCAAGAAGTGACGCAAGAAGCTGGATATGGGAAGTTTTGGAGAAGCTAGATGGTTTCAGAACAGGCCCTAAGCTTGGGGATGCCCCGAGTGGCATCCCCTCTTTCTCCTAACGCCCATCGGTATTTTACTTGGAGCTATATTTTTATTCGTCACATATCATGAGTTTTGCTTGGAGCATCTTGTATTATATGAGTCTTTACTTGGTTTGCTTTTTAGTTTGTCACAAGTATCCTTGCTGGACACACCTATTTGAGAGAGCCAAAACTATGCTATGATTTGTTAGAATTGCTCTTCATGCTTCACTTAAATTTTTTGAGCTATGGAATTGCTCTAGTGCTTCACTTATATCTTTTTGAGCACGGTGTGCTTTAATATGTTTTGAAGAAATGCTCTCATGCTTCACTTAGACTTATTTTAGAGTTAGTAATTTTGAAGAAATTCTCTCATGCTTCACTTATATTATTTCGAGAAATGAAAATCTTTATGCTCATGTTCTTCACTTAAATTTGTTTGAGCTTGTCAAAAGCAATTGCAATATATGAAACTAGTCCCAAAGTGATAGATATTCAAGAGGGATATAATAAAAACTTTCATGAAGATCATTGGACAAAATAAACTTGATTATTTGTAATAGTTTTGAGATATGATGATAGTGATATGTGAGTCATGTTGGTGAGTAATTATGCTTTAGTAAGAATATTGGTGTTAAGGTTTGTGATTCCCTATGCAAGCACAAAAGTCAATAATTAAATTACATCCTACTTGTGGTGCATTATTCGGTGTTAGTTATGCTTAATGCTCGCTTATGTGATTTTTTGTTTCTTGGTTGGTTGCTTCTCAAGCTTTTGCTAGCCTCCGCTTGTACTAAGTAGAAATACTACTTGTGCATCCAAAATCCTTAAACCCAGTTTTGCCATATGAGTCCACCATACCTACCTATATGCGGTATTCCCGTACCGTACTAAGCAAATTTTTATGTGCCATCTCTAATTTTCAGTATAAATTTCCTTTTTGTGTGCTCGTACCGCTCATGAAGCGGTAGGGGGTGGCTAATATTTTCCATGCTAAATGTGTTATTCTCTTTATTCACTTGTCATTGCATGAGAGTATAGCGGTAATAGGGATGCCCAGTCCTAAAATGAAAAAGAAATTTACTTTATGTTGTAAAATAATAAATTCCTTGGAAAGTATTGGTATGGAAGGCACCCGTGGATACAGCTAGCCATGGATTGTGAAAGAATAGTGGGAAAAGGAATAAACTTTATTTTCTGTTTGGGAACTGCCTATGATAATCTATCATGGAAAGTGTTGGGAATTACTCGGTCATTTTCATTGACTGGAAAAGTATGCCTCTCAAAAAAATTATCTCTCAAGTTAAGCTTTGAGCTCTGGCACCTCTACAAATCCCTACTTCCCTCTGTGAAGGGCCTATCTATTTACTTTATGCAATTTTTATTTTTATTTGAGTCTCCATCTTCTCTTATAAAGCACTAATTAAGGGGCACTATGATCACACTTGACCATTGGATGTAGCTAATATGCGAGTGTGTTTCATGAATGGATCAATGATTGAGCATGATGGGCTAGGGACAACTTTCTTTAGTGTTGGTATTTTGAAAGACATGGTTGCTTGTTGATATGCTTGAGTATTTAGATCTTCATGTCAAAACTACACTATTGCTTTGAACCATATAAAAGTCCAAATGTCCATGCTACAAAAGAAAATAATAGGTGATGAACATGTTAGGCAGCATTCCACATCAAAAATTCTGTTTTTATCATTTACCTACTCGAGGGGAGTAGGAATTAAGCTTGAGGATGATGATACGTCTCCAACATATCTATAATTTTTGATTGTTTCATGTTGTTATATTATCATTCTTGGATGTTTTAAATCAATTGATAGCAACTTTTTATCATTTTTGGGACTAACCTATTGACATAGTGCCCAGTGCCAGTTGTTGTTTTTTGCTTGTTTTTTACTTCGTAGAATATCACTACCAAAAGGAGTCCAAACGTAGCAAAACTTTTTGGAGATTTTTTTTGGACTAGAAGACATCTAGTGGACCAAAGAAGTACCAGAGGGGAGCCCCAAGGGGGGCACAGCCCACCAGGGCGCGCCTTGATGGGTTGTGCCCACCTCGATGGCCTCCCGCGCCACCTCTTTGATCTATAAATACCCCAATATTCCAGAAACCCTACGGGAGTCGACGAAAACAAATCCAGCCGTCGCAAGTTCTAGAACCATGAGATACAATCTAGACACTATCATGGAGGGGTTCATCATCCTCGTTGGTGCCTCTCCATTGATGCATGAGTAGTTCATCAGACCTACAGGTCCGTAGGCAGTAGCTAGATGGCTTCTTCTCTCTTTTTGATTCTCAATACAATGGTCTTTTTGAGATCTATTTGATGTAACTCTTTCTGCGGTGTGTTTGTTGGGATCCGATGAACTTTGGGTTTATGATCAGATCTATATCCATGAAAGTTATTTGAGTTTCTTTGATCTCTTATATGCATGATTAATTATAGCCTCATATTTCTTCTTAGAATCTTTGGTTTAGTTAGGACAACTAGATCGATTTTTCTTGCCATGGGAAGAGGTGCTTTGTGATGGGTTAGATCGTGTGGTGTTCTTTCCTAGTGACAAAAGGGGCAGCAAGACACGCATGTATCATTGTTATTAAGGATAACAAGATGGGGGCTATTCCTACATGAATAGATCTCATCTACATCATGTCATTGTTCTTATTGCATTACTCCGTTTCTCCATGAACTTAATACACTAGATGCATGGTGGATAACGGTCGATGTGTGGAGTAATAGTAGTAGATGCAGACAGGAGTCGGTCTACTAATCTTGGACGTGATGCCTATATAATGATCATTGCCAGGATATTGTCATAATTATTCGATGTTCTATGAAATGCCCAACAACAATTTGTTTACCCACCGTGTGCTATTTTCTCGAGAGAAGCCACTAGTGAAATCTACGGCCCCCGGGTCTATTCTCTATCATATTTGCTTTGAGATCTATTTTTATTCGCTTTTATTTTTAGGTCTATTATTCCAAAAACCTAAAAAATACCTTGTTGCACTTTTTATTAATTATTTTATGTCGGGTTTTATCGAGATCTATTTATCCAATCTACCACAAAACTATCTATCTTTTTACTGTGGAGGGATTGACAACCCCTCTTACGTGTCGAGTTGCAAGTATTTGTTCTTTGTGTGCAGGTACCGTTTACATAGTGTTTCTTGGTGCTCCTACTGGATTGCTATCTTGTTTTCATAACTTAGGGAAATACCTATCATAGATGTACTGCATCATCCCTTCCTCTTTGGGAAAATACGAACATAGTTCAAGCGGCATCAATTGGCTTGGCACTTGCGCTTCATAGTTGTTGTTGTAGCACTCCCTCTCACGAGCTCGCATGTGGTCACGTAGGTCAGGCTGATGTCCAAGTGGTCTTGCACCGCTGGAACTTGTGATGGGAGCGGTGTGCGATTCCACGCCGCAATAGCGGAAATTGCTTGATGAAGGTTTCCGGCCTTGGCCCCTGCCGGGGCCTCTGGCCGGGGTATGGAGCCGTGGCGGTTCTCCGGCACCAGGTGTCCTGTTGCTGAGTGCACATTATCAGTGTCGTTCAGGTACTGTCTTGACTGGGAGACGTTGTCTTGGAGGTCTACCATCTGGCGGGGCACCTTTGTGAGGCTGGCTAGGAGATTTGGGTCTCAGTGAGTTACTTGTAGTTTGTTGACAAGTATCGCGACTACCTGGAGGTCATGGGCTAGTGTTTCGAGTAATGCGGCATAGACGAGCTCGTTGAAACCCATGTCGGTCTCCCGACGCATGCTTTGAGTGCGTTGATGGTTTCACATAGACGTCGACGAGGTCGCTAGAGCCGCTCGTTGGTTATTGTTGTTTTCCATTGTGCTTCCCGTGCAACGACCTCCAGTGTGCCATGTTGTAGCTGTAGCTGGGATATTAGCGTGGACACCCGGAGAGCCTCCATAGTCCTGGCCATAACATAATTCCTTGGTATGGTGTGGACATGAATAGCATCGTGTCTGCCTTGGTGACGGGATGCATCATCGTGGTGCCAGCCTGAAGGGTCGGCTCCAGGGATGAAGAAACTTGGTGGACCATATCCAAAAGCATTAAGGACGGTCTTGCATTGCATGACCAGAGGTGCTGGTGTGGTTTATGTCGTGACAACCGTTCGCCCTTAATCAATGAAAATGGCAAATCTTTTGCCTTGTTTCAAAAAAAACCGTTCGCCCGGAGGCTGGAGGCTGCGAGGTTGCGAGCCCCACTGTTGACATTGCCACTCCGCTGATGCCAGGCGCGATCGGGGACGCTGGTGATGCCATCATGACTTATTGTAGATAGATGGCATGTGGGGCCTCCTCCTTGCATGAAGCTGATGCAAAGATTGGTTGGTTGTCTCCAGTCTCGTCCATTGATGTTGATGCGGAAACCAGTTGACTGCTTCCAGTCTCCATTATCGATGCTAAAAGTAACTCATCAATCTTGTTGTCCGAGATGGTGATCATGTCGTCCTCACTGCTTTCTCATCGGATAGTGAGAGGAGGTCGGTGGTGTCAACGATGCAGTCGGAGATGAAGTGTCGATGATATAGTCTTATGGGCTATGCTTGATGAAGCAGTTGTCGTAGACCATAGTGACGAAGTGTGAAGCTAGGGAAGGTTGGTGGCTTGCTGTCAGCTTGCCACAGTGCCAAGTCCGCGGAGCTAAGGCCCTGGCCTTGTGTGCCAGGATCGTTGGTGTTGTATCTTCACCCTCCGAGTCGGAGGTCGGGGTGAGGGTGTTGTGCAGCCTGACATATCTGACCAAGTTTTGGTTTCATAACTAATATAGTTGCTCATGCATGCATAGATCGCATTTTGGTATGTGGCGTCGGCATTCTAGAGCCCAAACAAGCCTCCTAGTCCATGGGTTGGTGGCGAATATGCCATTGAGGTTGATGAAGTTAATGACGCGACCTGCTTGATCGGTAGGACGCACATGCGGAGGTCGGCGTGGCTATTGATGACGAAGGTCATAGTGCTAACATAGATCGTGTAGACAGGGTTGGCTGGTGGGTTTGTTGTCGACCCGGTCCGTCCGATCTGTCGTGAAGGTGAAAGAGCCAAAGGTTAGGCTCTCTCCCGGCGGGAGGCCGGAAGCCGGGAAAGATCCGATCTGGATTGCTCTCCATCCAACATATGTTGTGCATGGCGCGCCAACTAACGGTGCATAATCCGGTCAGTACCCTTGCTAGGGTTGCTAACATGGCCAGAAGTCTCATAATGAAGGTCATACAATGTTTTTATCTAGGTTCGAGCATCCTGTGAGGGGTAAGGGCATCTCCAACGCTAACCCATAAACCGGACACCACATCCTCCCACGGACAGGGGGGCAGTCCGTGGACACTGATTCTAGAGCTGACCATCCAAAGCTAGCCACATACATCCGCCCCCAATTTTTTTATAGACTGCATACATCCACACGCTCAAAATAGCCGCATATCTAGTTCCAGTTTAGCTACAAAATGTTCAAATGCACCAGTAGTTCTAATTTAAATATACAGTCCAACAATGTTGTCCCCTTTAACTGCCCATAAATGCTCAATCAGATCTTCTTTCAGTTGCACATGAGTTGCTAGATGCTGAATTTGTTGATGCATTTGAACAAACTCATCAAATGTGGCCAAATTCTGGTCTGGAAGTTTGATAGGATCACTCAAGTTCTCAAATTCAAAGACCTATAGCAGCATCGTCACCCTCATCCTCGACAATCATGTTGTGAATGATCACACAACATGTCATCACCTCCCACAAGGTCTTCGGATCCCACTATTTGGCAGGTCCACGAACAATAGCAAAACGTGTCTGCGAAACTCCAAATTGCCCCTTAACATCCTTTCTTGTTGCTTCTTGTTTTGGCGCAAAGTGAGAATTTTTTCTGGCCAACTGGGTCAGAGATGGTCTTAAAAAATTAAGGTCGCCCACGAAGGATAGGTACCATCAACTAGATAGTATCCCATGTTGGATCCATGTCCATTGACAGTATAGTGGCAAGGAGGACCTTTCCCTTCAGTCATCCTGGCAAACATGGTGATCACTGTGACACATTGATGTCATTGTGATATCCGGGCATGCCAAGGAAAGCATGCTAAATCCAAAGATCATGTGATGCAACTGCTTCAAGAATGATGGTGGGCTTCTTAACATGACCCTGATATTGCCCTTGCAGAGCTTTTGGGCAGTTCTTCCCTCTCCAATGCATGCAGTCAAGAGATTCGTGAAACCTGGCCACCCACTTGCTTCAGACATTGCCAAGATCCTCTCCGTGTCTTCCACAGTTGGTTCTCTCAGATACTGAAGTCCAAACACCAAGACACATGATAGTAGCAAAATCTTACCATGGCATCTCCACATGTGCTCTCAGACATCTATAGGTATTTGTCCCATGAATCAGCGGTCGTGCCATATGCAAGCATCCGTAGTGTGGGCGTGCACTTCTGGTAACTAGAGAACCCAATCCTTCACACATCATCCTTCTTCAAGATGAAGTAGTCATTAAAGGAATGGACGCCATGGTAGAGATGATCGAAGAAATTTTTTTGCATCTGAAAGGAGCAGCAAAATTTGCCAACGAATAGGGCATCTATGGCAATGTAGTCGTCCATGAACGTCAAATGTCCACATGCCCTATTGCGGTTGAGCACTCGATGACCATTGATCGATCCCTTGAATTTGAGAACATGTTGTTCCACACACTTCGCGTCTTCAAGGACCGCCTGCATCATTGCTACCTCATCCATGTAGTCCTCCTCGTCATACAAGCCACAGGATGACTCAACAAAGTGCTCGTATATGTAATCCATTGCTTCAAAGAAGAAGGGACAAAAAATTAGCACGGGCAATTCACCGAATAGTTGTCGGGCATGGTGAGTACCGCGTAGGGGCGGATGGTACCAGTGCGGCGAACAAAGAGGAGGTATGGAATAGCAGAAGAGGAGAAGCGGCCTGGAGCTGGGTGTAGCACCAGAGGAGATGGAGTCGTCGAGTTCCAACAAGGGTGTGGCGGGTCGGCTCGGGTGGCTGAGGCAAGAGAGAAAACGGATGCGGAGAAAGATAGGAGGACGTACGCGCAAGGTCTGGGAGGGGTTTTGGGTGGGCCGGGGTGTCAGAGTCCTACATGATTGCTGTCCAGACTCCTGCAAAGCCCCCCAAAGTTTGTTTCGACTTTGCAGGAAAAAGTGCGCCAGGACCGGTCAGCAAACCGAAACAAGCCCGCGTTGGATGGCTAAATGCGTCCGGACTGCGCCATCCAAACGATTGCGTGTAGTTCGAGGGTCTGCTTTGGAGATGCCCTAATACCCTACGTCCTGCTTGTTGTTGTCATTCATGGTGGGTATACCTTGTGCGAGGGGTTACAATGAAGAGTATTATATGCTACTAAGTGTTGTGTCTACAATGGAGTAGATGGGAATGAGAGCCCCACAGCCTCCACCTTATATGCTCGGTGGGGACTAGGGTTTTACATTGGAGATATCTAATCTGGCCCACCGCCATAATGGCTTGGGGTCAAGATGATTTGTTGGTGTCCATCTAGTCCTTCGGGCTCCTAGCTGGCACTAGGGGTACAGTGTGCCCACCAATTCCTGGCTAGGCCTGTTGTCGCGCTCCCCATGAAGAAGGCACACACAGTGTCTTACACTGTCAAGAATTACCTGCTCGTCGGTCCACGACATGGGCTCCTGCTTGCTGCGGCCTAGCTCCCGCCAGTCGGTCTTTTAGAAGCTGACCATCACGGAGGACTGCTTCTGTCACCAAAGATAGGATCCATTCCCCGCACTTCTGATCGTCAACGGCAGAGGTGGCGGCCATTACGACAGTGGCCAAGGAGATCTCCCCCACCACAGGGGAGGAGCTCACCGCCTTAGCCCTCTCGAGCTTGCGGGTGGAAGACATCATCGGGTCTCCAAGCTCAAGAGAATGGAGAGGGGAACTTCCCGACGGCGGCGGTTGCAAAGAAATAGTGGGGGACATATAAAACCCTCCTGACACATGCCCAGTATATATAGCGAAGGAGAAGTTGAACCGCCACAAGAAGCCCGCGAGACAAGCGTCAAAAAAGGAGCCAAAACATCAATCACGCGCGCGGAAATCCAGACGGTCAATACTTAAAATCCACTAACTCGCGAAGTGTCAATAGAGTTTATTGTCAGTCGGCGCGTGGAATTCGAGGAGCCTACTATCAAAGATGGTCCTGACAAGGGTCTGAGAAACATGTAAAAGATTTTTACGTGACACCTTGTGGAGATTCAAAGTGATGAGTCTTGACGATTTGCCTTCCAGCTGGTAGAAGCATTTAGTTGGCTAGAAGACTTCGGTACATATCTGACTATCAGGGTCATTCTGAGTTGAGAGAGATGTGCCCTCTGCATAATGATAATCTGAATGTCAGGCATTTGAGAAAACCGACTGAAGCGACACTCATCGCACACCTGTTCTGTGTAAGAGCAAGGAGCGACCGTGATATCCTAAGAGGCACGAGTCGAATTCTCTCCACAGAAGCAAATGTCCGGCTGTGTAGAATTGGTTCCGAAGAAAGGTATCTAATCAGTGTTCCACATGAATATTGATGGAGAAACTTGATCATGTCAAGTCCAAGTGCCAGGGGTCACCTCTCTGAATTTGATGATACACCCATAATTGAGGCACGAGCCATCCTCTCATGAAATGATTGAAAATGGGTATCAACAAGTCTTCTTCCAAATTGCTCACCTCTTTGCCTCCCGAAGGTATGCACATCTGAGTCCACCGAAGTCTCTCAATCGGACCACAAAAGGCTCCTCGAGCTTGTCGAAAAGTTGGGAACTTCGTCGGCGATACGTCTCCAATGTATCTATAATTTTTTATTGTTCCATGCTATTATATTATCATTCTTGGATGTTTTACAATCATTTTATAGCAACTTTATATCATTTTTTGGGACTAACCTATTGACATAGTGCCCAGTGCTAGTTGCTGGTTTTTTTCTTGTTTTTTACATCGCAGAAAATCAATACCAAACGGAGTCCAAATGCAGCGAAACTTTTTGGAGATTTTTTTGGAACATAAGTCATCCAGTGGGCCAATGAAGTACCAAAGGGGTGCCCCGAGGGGGGCACAATCCACCTGGGCGCGCTTGGGGGCCCAGGCGCGCCTGGTGGGTTGTGCCCACCTTAGTGGCCTCCCGCACCGCCTCTTCGCCCTATAAATTCCCAAATATTCCAAAAATCTTAGGGGTAACCCTAGATCATAAGTTCCGCCTCCGCAAGCCTCTGTAGCCACGAAAAACCAATCTAGACCCTGTTCCGGCACTCCGCCGGAGGGGGAGATCATCACCGGTGGCCATCTTCATCATCCCGGCGGCCACCATGATGAGGAGGGAGTAGTCCACCCTCAGGGCCGAGGGTTTGTACCAGTAGCTATGTGTTTAATCTCTCTCTCTCTCTCTCTCTCTCTCGTGTTCTTGAGATGTCATGATCTTTATGTATCGCGGGCTTTGTAAATATAGCCAGATCATATGATGTTTTCCCCTCTTTATGTTGTGATGAATTGAGTTTTCCCTATGAGATTTTGTTTTATCAGATTGAATACTTTTATGGATTTGAGAACACTTGATGTATGTCTTGCTATGATTACCCGTGGTGAAAATGGGGTATCATATTGATTCACTTGATATATGTTTTGGCACTCAACTCGCGGATTCCCGAGGTGACATTGGGGTAATCTATGCATAGGGGTTGATGCATGTTCTTATCTTTGTTTCTCCGATAGAAATCTTGGGGCACTCTTTGAGGTTCTTTGAGTTGGTTTGAATATTATGAATATGAATTTGCTTTGGTGTTATTTTAGTACAAACTCTAGGATAGATCGAGCGGAAAGAATAGCTTTGTGTTATTTTAGTACGAACTCTGAATAGATTGAACGGAAAGAATAACTTTGAGGTGGTTTCGTACCCTACAAACAATTTCATCTTATGTTCTCCACTAGATAGGAACTTCGGAGTGATTCTTCATTGCACGTTGAGGGATGGTTATATGATCCAATTATATTAGCACTGCTGAGAGATTGCACTAGCGAAAGTACGGACCCTAGGCCTCATTTTCAAGCATTGCAATACCGTTTGTGCTCCATTTTATCAATTGCTACCTTGCTGTTTTTTTGTCCTATTACAAAAATAAATATCTACCATCATTACTACACTTGTATCACCATCTCTTCACTGAACTAGTGCACCTATACAAATTACCATTGTATTTGGTGTGTTGCGGACACAAGAGACTTTTTATTATTTGGTTGCAGGGTTGTTTGAGAGAGACCATCTTCACCCTGCACCTCCCACGGATTGATCATCCCTTAGGTCATCCACTTGAGGGAAAGTTGCTACTGTCCAACAAAACTCTGCACTTGGAGGCCCAACACGAGTCTACAAGAATAAAGTTGCGTAGTAGACATCAAGCTCTATTCTAGCGTCATTGCTGGGGAGCTGAGTGCTTGAAGGTATATCTTTAGATCTTGCAATCGAATTTTTTAGTTTCTTGTTTATCACTAGTTTGGTTCATAAAAGAAAACTACAAAAAATGGAATTGAGGTGGTCTCATATTATTTGTCTTTATCATGTCTTTCTTGAAAATGATGGAAAGGAAAATTGTGCTCAATTGATAGAAGGAGAACTCAATAAAATGTTTGCCATAACATCTTTGAATGATGAGCATGATTGCAATGTTGCTAGTATAAACTCTGTTGCTAGTATAAACTCTTTGAATATCCATGATTCTAGTGATATGCAAAGCCATAAGCTTGGGGATGCTATGTTTGATGAAGATGGTATTTTTATTAGCCCAAGTTTTGATGTGCAAATTTGTTATAATGGTAGCATGCCTCCTATTTATGATGATTACAATGATGAATGTGGGTTTGGAAGAGTGTCAGCTCTAGGTAATGATCCCACTATTTTTGAGGGTGTTGAATCCTTTCACAATATTGATGAAAGTGGATTTGGAGAGGTCATGACTTTATTTAGTGTTGAATCCACTATTTTGGAAGAGGTTTCAATAGACTATGAGAACAAAGTTGCTATCTATGATGATTATGGTGATGACATGTATGCTATAAATAATAATGATAACCGTGAAACTTTCCATCATAATTTTAATTCTCAATATGATTATACCAATCAAGTATCACATGATAGTTATTTTGTTGAGTTTGCTCCCACTACTATTGATGAGAATAAATTTGCTTATGTGGAGAGTAACAAAATTTCTATGGCGACTCCCACCCTCCCAAGGCGACTCCCATGGCGACTTCGGCTCTCTGCCCTAGTTTCCACCCCCGGTGACCCCAATGGACGGCCTCCTCCGTTGGGACTTCTCCCCCGGCCTTAAGGTCCAGGGCTAGGTGCGTGCTCGTTTTGGATCTACAGTTCACTTCGTCCCCAACCCCAACTCCAAGGAGTTCTTCCTTGAAGTTTCTTTTTCCTGGGCCTCTTTTCCTCTCTCAGTGGAATATGTGGGATTGGCTCTTCAATCTTGCATTGGTGGAATCAGTGATGGTTCCAAGGTGTTCCATTTGGGTGATCGGCATTTTTGGTTCTCGGTGGCATCTAATCGTGTGGGTCATTTTATTTATGGCCTCCGAGATCGCATTTGGCTGGACTTCATTTGTCACTTCCATCTCCATCAAGGGTCTAGGCCTCACCGTCAATCTTTTGGCTGGAATGCGGATGCTGAGATCAATGATTTAGCTTCTTCACCTGGCCCAGTTATCAAATCTAAATGGTTTGCGTCTAAATCAGATGTGGTCGTTGATCCTGCCTCTATCTCTGTCTTTCAAAAATTTGGGTTGATCAGCACACCGACGGTGGCTCACCGGAGATTTCTTTTGGCAGGTTGTCAGTTCCGGTTTCTCGGGATAATCATTATCTTTTTCGTATTGGGGCTGTTAACCTGCCAATCCCGTCAGATGCACCAGATCAGTTACCATCTTTTTAGGGCCAGAGGTTTAAGCAAGGTTTATGGGATTCTATTCCAGATGATAAACTTCATCATATTTTGGATGGCTGGCAGGCTAGTTACGACAATCATAGTGTTATGTTAATGGTTGATATTTGTTCTGTGCCAACCAAGGATTATACATATAATCAGGTACAACATTGTTCGCAATGTGATCGTTTTGGTCATCCGGAATCGCATTGCACGGGTATTTTTTGCCAGCGCTATGGGGATACTACTGGAAGTTGTGCTTGTGCTGCACCAAAGGTTGATACCGCTGCACAGGACTCTCCACGTCATGCGTCATGCAATTCGGGCCGGCCCCCTACGGTTTTTTGCGTTGCATGTCTGGACTCGGGCCACCGATCGGTGAAATGCCCTAGGCTTATCAGGTGCCAGTTTTGTCAGTGGGTTGGTCATCGGGCCCGTAAGCCCTCCATGTGTCACAAGTTGCCCAAGTTTAGATGGACACCGACCATGCCCCACATCTCCAAATATAATGAAATCCTAAACCACAGTGTACCAGGATCTTCTATGGTAGGTAATCCTATGGTGATCCGTGCGACCCGTAGAAATCGGGGTAAGAAAACGAACCTTGTTTGGATTCAGAAGCAAAAGATCCCGCACCCATCGGACGTGGCTCTCTCGCATTGCTCGACAATATACCTCCCTTGTGCAGGTGTAGTCAAGTCCACCTGCCAAAACCCCCAATCGAGCGTGGCGATGTCCTCCTCGAGTTTGCCAACCCTGCTACCCCTCCATCTGCAAAAAACCACAGTTTGCTCCTCCTCGTCGGCCGCTCCGTTTCCAATCTGCATCGCTTCCTCGGCGGCGTCCATGGCGAACTTTGCGATGCGCCCCTTCGCCTTTGCTCCCGATGGATCGAGGCTCGACCGAGGCCCTGCGCATCGCGTGCAGCGCCATGTCATGGTGGTCGACGAACCTCTGCGCAACCATGACAGATATGCCATCGTCACCATTGACCCCCCAATACCTGATCATCAGAAGGAGTATTAGCTTGCTGAGGTCTGCCGCATCATCACTCTTGATCTGGAGTATGAGATGCTTAATGATCTCATTTATCCGCTGGGCATTTGGTGCGTTATTTTCTCTGATATGGAGAGCAGAGATAATGCGATTAGAGAGGGTCCTCATGCTCTGACAGATGATTCCTTCTTTACTTTGATTCCGCATGATGAAGGACCCAACATGCGTATGCCAGCGTTTGAGTAAGAGGTTTGGGTTATGTTGCTGGCCTTTCCCATGGACTATCAGACTGAGCATTATGTGCACAAGGCCGTCTCCAATTTTGGTAAACTTCTGGTTTGGCCTCGTCCAGGGCAAAACAAGGCCAGGGTTCTTATCAAATGCCTCATTAAGGACGTGGCTGAGGTCCCTCACAGTTTGCTTGTCACCAGAGTTGGTTTGCTGCCCGGTCTGGGTCATTCTTGGTCCATCCCCGTGTATGTGCTCAATGGGCGCAACACCATACCGGGCCTGGTAGGCACTGAGGAGCCACCACCTCTGCTCAATGCTTCGCCACACCCATATGAGCTTCCGTTTTACACTGTCATGCAGCAGGCTCACCTGGATGAGATGGCTACTCAACAAGCTCAAAATGAAGCAGCCTGGAATGGACCTGCCCCTGCCCAAGAACAGCTTCAGGAAAATGGTTGGAGAGCATGGCCAGTGACACCCCCACCGTACACTGGTTTCAATTTTAGATCCTTCTTTCAGTACGATGGCCCTTCTCTGATGGATGGTGTGGACCCTGAAGATAATGTGCATGATAACCTTTCTGATGTTTGGTCCTCTGATACTGAGGTTGCTGCTGTGGAGATTCTGGCGAACGGCTTTATTACTGGAAATCCTACTGCCAGAACTGCTTTTATCCGGGCTGGAGGTACATCTGTCAATGTCGCCATTGCTGTGGATTATGAGCTGCTTCTGTGGATGGGCTCTATGGTCAAACGTATCTACACACGAGCCATCGCAAATGGGCAAGCTGACAGTACTATGTTTCCTCTCAATCCCTTCAAGCTGATTCAGAAACAACTAGAGGCAGCTTCGGTTTTTTGGCTGCTGAATTTGAAGCCTGAACCTGACTACATGTCCAGCATATTCTGCTCTCAGTTCCGGATGGGTGTATTTATTATGCATATGCATTTACTCCCTGCATCTTCAGATTCTCTAACTGTTGTTGCCCATGTGGAGGATGATCCTATGTTTCAGTTGCAGGAGATTGATGTTTCAGTTCCAATGGTGCGACCTCACAATGCAACCCAGGATGATCTGCCTGCCCTGCCAACTGGCACTGCTCTTCAGCTGCTAGCGTCTCCCTCTCCGTTCAATGTTGCTGCACCTCATGCTGTCAAGGCTCCTCTTGACACCAATGCAGTCCGGAGGAGTACTCGCTCGAACAAATATGATGGTTTCAAGGTAAACCACGTCACTGATGTCAAGCAGAGCCACTCAAGGGTGAAGGCCAGGATTGTTCCGACTGTTAGTGCTATCTCCATGGCGGCAGCTCCTGTGTAGGCTTCAGCGCCAACTGCGACATGCCCTCCCCCGACATCCATTCAGGAACTCCAGCAGGTGGGCGATCGGTGTGGAATTGCACTTGAGGACATCTCTGAAGACAAGCTGTTGGCTGCCCAGCAGACAGCCTTTGATGAGGTTGTCTGATTTTTATTTATGTTCATGAATAAGTCGTGGAACATACTACCATGGAACATCAGAGGGATTAACTCTGAAAGCAAACTTTTGGCGCTTAGGAATGCGATTTATACTAGTGGTTGTTCAGTACTATGTATCCAGGAAACTAAGCGGGAATCTTTTAATTTAGCGTTTATTAAATCTTTCTACCCCAAGCGATTTGATAAATTTGTTTTTGCGCCTTCGATAGGAGCTTTGGGTGGTATCATTACTATCTGGAACAGTTCTGTTTTTGTAGGCACTCCATGGCTTGTGGAATCCTTCGCGGAGGGTGTTTCCTTCGTGTCCACACAGTCAAATGATTCCTGGAACTTGCTGAATGTCTATGGCCCATGTACGGGTCAGAGATGGGCCGATTTTACTTCCTGGCCTTTTGACCTTAATATACCTGATGATGAAAATTGGATGATTTTGGGCGATTTTAACTTTATACAGTCAACTGGTAACATAAACAGGCCAGGAGGAGATGCTACCGATATGCTATTATTCAATGAGCTTATACGAGCGCAATCCTTAATGGAAATCCTAGTTAAGGATAGGGCTTTCACGTGGAGTAATATGCAAGATGACCCGCTTCTAGAACAGCTCGATTGGTTCTTTTCTTCCTCAAACTAGACCACCTCGTTTCCCAACCCAATGGTTCTGCCTTTGGGGAAACCTGTGTCTGATCACATCCTGTGTGTGCTCTCAATTGAGTCCAAAATCCCTAAATCATCTCAGTTCCAATTTGAAAATTTCTGGATCAACCACACTGGCTTTTCTGATGTTGTTGCCTGGTCCTGGAGTAAACCCTGCCATGCACCTAATTCGGCAGCAGTTGTCTTCAAGAAGCTCAAGACACTCCGTTATGATCTCAAACATTGGAGCAGAGGTATTCCCAACCTCAAAATTTTGATCCAGAACAACAATGATGCCCTAGCAAACCTTGATGCTCTGGAAGATAGGAGGGTTTTGTTTGTTCAAGAAGCAAATTTCAGGCGTATCCTGAAGCAACATCTAAACTGTCTCCTCAAGTATTAGAATGATTATTGGAGGAAATGTTACATGTCAGATACTTTAGATCTGCAGTTGAGAACACTAAGTTGTTTCAATCGCTCGCAACAGAAAGATATAGGCACAACTCCATTGCTAGTCTGCGAGAGGGCGAGGTTGAGATCACTGATCATGCTGGCAAAGAAGGTGTGTTGTTCAACACTTATAAAGAACGCTTGGGAGTTTCTAAAACAACTAACATGCGTTTTGACCTTAACCGTATAACCAGAAGGGTGGAGGGTTTAGAGGTGATGTCGGCCCTGTTTTCTAATGAAGAGATCGACGCTGTGATCAAAGAGATGCCTAGTGACAGGGCCCCAGGTCCTGATGGTTTGAATGGTTGTTTCCTCAAAAATTGATGGCCCATTATCAAGGAAGATATCTACAAAATGTGCCATGATTTTCACGACGGCAACCTTGACATCACCAACATTAGTGAGGGCTATATTACCCTAATTCCGAAAGTTCCCTCTCCCGAGACAGCTAATGATTACAGACCCATAACACTGCTCAACTGCTGTCTGAAAATCAGCACCAAAATCCTTGCCAACCGTCTGCAGAAAATCATTCTTAAAATCATCCATAGGAATCAATATGGTTTCCTCAAAGGGAGAACCATTCAGGACTGTCTTGCTTGGTCCTTTGAGTATATCCATCAACGCCAAGCATCCTCAAAAGAGATTTTGCTCCTCAAACTTGATTTTGCTAAAGCCTTTGACACAATTGAACACGATCCAATGATGAATATCATGAAGCATATGGGTTTTGATGATAAATGGCTTGGATGGATGAAATCTATTTTTGCCTCTGGAGTTTCTTCAGTTAATTTGAACGGTGTCCCCGGCAGAAAATTTTTGTGCAAATGTGGAGTGAGGCAGGGGGACCCCTTGTCGCCTCTCATCTTTGTTCTGGCTGCCGATCTCTTACAAGCGGCAATTAATGATGCTTACGGCCAAGGTTTACTTGAGCTACCTTTGCCATGCAATCAGAGGGGAGACTACTCGCTGGTTCAATACGCAGATGACACGATCCTGATCATGCCAGCTTGCCCCACTCAAGCCGCTCGTATGAAGTCCATCCTGCTGGATTATGCAGATTCTGTTGGTTTGAAAATAAATTTCCATAAGTCAGCGTTGATTCCCATCAATCTTGACTTGCAGCATGCTTCTATCCTGGCCCAGATTTTTGGTTGCACTATCGGATCATTCCCATTTACATACCTGGGACTTCCCATGGGAACAACGAAACCAACGCTGCTTGAGCTCATGCCGTTAGTTTGTGGGATTGAGAGGAAATTGTCCACGGCCCTGTCCCTGCTCTCTGCAGGCGCCAAACTGACTCTGGTGAACTCCACCATAACCTCCATGATGATCTATGCTATGTGTACGTTTAAGCTGCACCCAAAGGTGATTGACCACATTGACAAGTTGCGCAGATACTGTCTATGGGCCATAAACATGGAGGCAGGGGTCAAGAATAATTCTTTGGTCGCGTGGGAGTTGGTATGTAGGCCAAAATGCAAAGGTGGTCTTGGGGTCATAGACCTCAAAACTCAAAATGTGGCCTTCCTCCTCAAACATCTTTATAAATTTACAATCGTCAGGATGTACCATGGGTGACTTTGATATGGGACACATATTACATGGGTACTATACCGCATGCAGCTGATCTGATCGGATCCTTCTGGTGGCGCGACATCATTCAACTCAGTGATCTGTTTCGTGGAATCTCAAAAGCCACAGTTGGTGATGGTGACTCAATCCTGTTCTGAAAAGATGTGTGGTTTGAGCATGACCAGGAAGCTCCACTCTCCGAGATTTATCCGAGAGTATTCTCATTCTCCACAAATGAGGATGTGTCTGTTTGTGATGCTTTGGAAGCAACGGACCCAGCCATGCTTTTTCACCTGCCACTCTCTACTCAAGTGAGAGATGAAGTCAGAGAGATTCAGCAGGGATCCATGTATGTCATACCAGAGAGGGGTGATGCTGATCTTTGGGTTTGCACCATAGGAGGAAAGTTTTCGGCCAAAATCTACTACAATCACTGTTTCAGGGAGACGATCACCGATGATGCCTTTCGGTGGCTTTGGAAGGCCAAGAGTCCCATCAAATTCAAAATGTTTGGCTGGCTGTTGATGGTTGACCGTCTAAATACCAGAAACATGTTGAAACGTAGGCATTTTGCTGTTGTGGACAACAACTATGCATGCATGCTTTGCCAAAACCCTCCTGAGGAAACAATTGAGCATCTCATCTTCTCGTGTCCCTTTAGCCAGCGCTGCTGGGATAGGGTGGGACTGAGGTGGCCGAATGATGTAAATAGGATTTCTCTGTTGCACGAAGGTAAAACACAATGGAGGCAACCACTGTTCATGGACATTTTTTTGCTGGCTGCGTGGAGTATCTGGAAGGAGAGAAACAATGAATTCTTCAGAGGAGTACCACACTCTTTCGTGGCATGGCTTGATAGATTCAAGCATTTGTTGGGTCTCCTTGTTCACAATTGTAAAGAGGATCTTCGCCCCTTCCTACAATCTTACATACAAAACTTGTAAGCAGTAGCATCTTACTTACATAGAGGGCTTAGGGGGAGCCCTGCAAAACCCCCCACATGTAATGATGTAGCTACTTTTGTGAGTAAATACAAAGTCAGTGGGAGCCTCTCCCACTGTCATTCACGTTCAAAAAAAACAAAATTTCTATGCTTATGTATCATGAAAAGAATGCTTTATGTGATAGCTATATTGTTGAATTCATTCATGATCCTACTGAAAATTATTATGAGGGAGGAAGTTATGCTTGTAGGAATTGCAATAATATCAAGTTTCCTCTCTATCTGTTGAAAATCTTGAGGTTTTGCTTGTTTTGCCTTCCTATGCTAGTTGATTCTTGTTCCCATAAATTCTCTGCTCACAAAATCTCTATGCATAGGAAGTGGGTTAGACTTAAATGTGCTAGTCATATGCTTCATGATCCTCTCTTTGTGTTACAATTCTTATCTTCTATGTGAGCATCATTGATATCATCATGCCTAGCTAAAAGGCATTAAAGAAAAGCGCTTGTTGGGAGACAACCCAACACTTTTACCTACTGTTTTTGTGTGTTCACATGATTATGCTAATTTATTAATCATATTTTATTGCTTTTGTTTCAATAAAGTTCCAAGTAAAGCCTTTGGGATAGTGTGGATGATAGTTGACTTGAATCTGTGCAAGAATAGAAACTTTTGCGCTCAGTCCGGGAATTTTGAAAATTCACTGGAATGTGCTTTTGATATTAATTTTTTACAGGTGATATATATATAAATTATCTACGTTGTCCTAATTTTTCAGAATTTTGGAGTTACAGAACTATGGTTGGAGTACAGATTACTTCAGACTGTTCTGCTTTTGACAGATTCTATTTTCAATACATAGTTTGCTTGTTTCCTAGTTTCTATGGCTTATATTCAATATAAATTGTGGAAATGATAGGCTACAGTAGGAGTTGTGTGAGAACAATTATTAATCTTGTCTTTGATAGTACTAAAGTGAATGGTTTGCTCTTTATCATACTAACCTATCTCACGAAGTTCCGTTAAGTTTTGTCTGGTTGAAGTTT
The DNA here is from genome assembly GCF_018294505.1 of Triticum aestivum. Lineage (NCBI taxonomy): Eukaryota > Viridiplantae > Streptophyta > Magnoliopsida > Poales > Poaceae > Triticum > Triticum aestivum. The sequence goes on from NC_057804.1 coordinate 42,898,148, forward strand.
TCATGTTTTGGGTGAGATATCGATATGAGGAGAATAAGGAGTGACAAGACCCTAAGCTTGGGGAATTCCCAAGTCACTCCCAAGGTAATATTCAAGGAAGATCCAAGCAACTAAGCTTGGGGATGCCCCGGAAGGCATCCCCTCTTTTGTCTCCAACATTACCGGTAACCTTACTTGAGGCTATATTTTTATTCGTCACATGATATGTGTTTGTCTTGGAGCTTCATTTTAATTTGCTAGTAATTGCTTGCTGTTATTTAAAATAATTTTTTGCATCTTTTACTTCAATAAAAGTGTCAAGGATAGCTTTCCACATGTTTATTTTGCAAGTATACGAGTTGTTGTTTCAAAACAAAAAGTTTGTTCTCTAGAAAATTAAGAATGTGATAAAATGTTTAAACTTTTTGCATAGTAAGCTATAATAAATTTTCTACAGTGTGGTAATTTTTCATAATTTGTGGAGTTAGGGAAGTATGATGAATCTTGCATTCTTTACAGACCGTACTGTTTTGGCAGATTGCTGTTATGGTTGCATTGTTTGCATATGTTTGCTTGTTTAATGATTCTATTTGAGGATAGGATTATTAAATATGCATAGGAATTTAGTATGCAATGTCAAATAATAATTTTAGTGATTTGCTACAGTAGAGAGTGATAAGGTTTTGCATTGATTTATACTAGCTTATCTCACGAGTTCTTGTTGAGTTTTGTGTGGATGAAGTTTTTGAGATTTAGGGAAACCGCGATATGAGAGGAATTAAGGAGACACAAAATCTCAAGCTTGGGGATGCCCAAGGCATCCCAAGTTAATATTCCAAAATGTCTCAAGCAACTAAGCTTGGGAATGCCCCGGTAGGCATCCCACCTTTCTTCTTCAACAATTATTGGTTAGTATCGGTTGAGCCTAAGTTTTTGCTTCTTCACATGATGTGTGCTATCCTTGGAATGTCATTTTATTTTGTTTTTCTTGTTGTTTTAATAAAATACTTAGATATGAAACTTTTAAATGAGAGAGAGCCTTCAAATAGCTACCCATTTACTTAACTACTCATTTGATCTTCACTTATATATTTTAGGAGTAGTTTGTCAAATTCTCTCATGCCTCACTTATAGTATTTTGAGAGACAAAAAATTTTATGCTCATGTTCCTCACTTAAATTTGTTTGAGCTTGTCAAAAAGCAATGGCAACATATGAAACTAGTCCAGTGATAGATATTCAAGAGGGATATAATAAAAACTTTCATGAAGATCATTGGACAAAATAAACTTGATTCTTTGTAATAGTTTAGAGATATGATGATAGTGATATGTGAGTCATGTTGATTAGTAATTATGCTTTAGTAAGAATATTGGTGTTAAGGTTTGTGATTCCCTATGCAAGCACGAAAGTCAATAGTTATGCAATGAAATTACATCCTACTCATGGTGCATTATTCGGTGTTAGTTATGCTTAATTCTCACTTATGTGATTTTTCGTTTCTTGGTTGGTTGCTTCTCAATCTTTTTGCTAGCCTCCACTTGCACTAAGTAGAAATACTACTTGTGCATCCAAAATCCTTAAACCCAGTTTTGCCATATGAGTCCACCATACCTACCTATATGCGGTATTTACGTGCCGTTCTAAGAAAATTTGTATGTGTCATCTCTAATTTTCAAAATAAATTTCCTTTTTGTGTACTCGTACCGCTCACGAAGTGGCAGGGGTGGTAAACATTTTCCATGCTAGATGTGTTATTCTCAAGATGAGTGTTTATTCACTTGTCATTGCACGAGAGTACGGCAAAGGTATTAGGGATGCCCAGTCACGAAATGAAAAATGAATTTACTTTATGTTGTCAAATAATAAATTACTTGGAAAGTGTTGGTATGGAGGGCACCCGTGGATACAGTTAGCTGTGGATTGTGAAAGAATGGTGGAAAAAGGAATAAACTTTATTTTCTATTTGGGAACCGCCTATGATATATCTAGCATGGAAAGTGTTGGGAATTACTCGGTCGTTTTCATTGATGGGAAAAGTATGCCTCTCAAAATGTTTTTATCTCTCAATTTCCTCTGTGAGCTCTGGCACCTCTACAAATACCTACTTCCCTCTGCGAAGAGCCTATCTATTTACTTTATGCAATTTTTATTTTTATTTGAATCTCCATCTTCTATCATAAAGCACAAACTAAGGGGCACTATGATCGTACTTGAGCATTGGGTGTAGCTAATATGCGAGTGTGTTTCATGAATGGATCAATGATTGAGCATAATGGGCTAGGGATAACTTGCTTTAGTGTTGATATTTTGAAAGACATGGTTTCTTGTTGATATACTTGAGTATTGAAATCGCCATGTCAAAACTAGACTATTGTTTTGAACCATATAAAAGTCCATATGTCCATGATACACAAGAAAAGAATATGTGATGAACATGTTAGGCAACATTCCACATCAAAAATTCTGTTTTTATCATTTTCCTACTCGAGGACGAGCAGGAATTGAGCTTGGGGATGTTGATACGTCTCCAACATATCTATAATTTTTGATTGTTCCATGTTGTTATATTATCATTCTTGGATGTTTTACAATCATTTTATAGCAACTTTATATCATTTTTTGAGACTAACCTATTGACATAGTGCCTAGTGCCAGTTGTTGTTTTTTTGCTTATTTTTTACATCACAGAAAATCAATACCAAATGGAGTCCAAATGCAGCAAAAAAATTTGGAGATTTTTTTGGACCAGAAGTCATCTAGTGGGCCAAAGAAGTACCAGAGGGGTGCCCCGAGGGGGCACAACCCACCTGGGAGCGCCTGGGGGCCCAGGCGCACCCTGGTGGGTTGTGCCCACCTCGGTGGCCTCCTACACCGCCTCTTTGCCCTATAAATTCCAAAATATTCCAAAAACCCTGGGGATAACCCTAGTTCAGAAGTTCCGCCACCGCAAGCCTCTATAGCCACAAAAAACCAATCTAGACCCCGTTCCAGCACTCCGTCGGAGGGGGAGATCATCACCGGTGGCCATCTTCATCATCCCGGCGACCACCGTGATGAGGAGGGAGTAGTTCATCCTCGGGGCTGAGGGTTTGTACCAGTAGCTATGTTTTTAATCTCTCTCTCTCTCTCTCTCTCTCTCTCTCTCTCTCGTGTTCTTGAGATGTCACGATCTTGATGTATCGCGGGCTTTGTTAATATAGTCGGATCATATGATGTTTTCCCCTCTCTATGTTGTGATGAATTGAGTTTTCCCTTTGAGATTTTGTTTTATCGGATTGAATATTTTTATGGATTTGAGAACACTTGATGTATGTCTTGCTATGATTACTCGTGGTGACAATGGGGTATCATATTGATTCACTTGATATATGTTTTGGCACTCAACTCGCGGATTCCCGAGGTGACATTGGGGTAATCTATGCATAGGGGTTGATGCACGTTCTTGTCTTTGTTTCTTCCATAGAAATCTTGGGGCACTCTTTGAGGTTCTTTGAGTTGGATTGAGTATTATGAATTTGAATTTGCTTTGGTGTTATTTTAGTATGAAATCTAGGGTAGATTGAGCGAAAAGAATAGCTTTGTGTTATTTTAGTATGAACTCTTGAATAGATTGAACGGAAAGACTAGCTTTGAGGTGGTTTCGCACCCTACAAATAATTTCGTCTTATGTTCTCCACTAGATTGGAACTTTGTAGTGATTCTTCATTGCACATTGAGGGATGGTTATATGATCCAATTATATTAGCACTGTTGAGAGATTGCACTAGCGAAAGTACGGACCCTAGGCCTCATTTTTAAGCATTGCAATACCATTTTATCAATTGCTACCTTGCTATTTTTTATTGTTCCTATTACAAAAATCAATATATACCATCATTACTACACTTGTATCACCATCTCTTTGCCGAACTAGTGCACCTATACAAATTACCATTGTATTTGGTGTGTTGGGGACACAAGAGACTTTTTATTATTTGGTTGCAGGGTTGTTTGCGAGAGACCATATTCATCCTACACCTCCCATGGATTGATAAACCTTAGGTCATCCACTTGAAGGAAAATTCCTACTGTCCTACAAAAGTCTGCGCTTGGAGGCCCAACACAAGTCTACAAGAATAAAGTTTCATAGTAGACATCAGTCGGCAAAAAACAGTCACTTTCTCCTCCAGCGTGACCTCGACTGACTCGGGGGTGATACGTCTCCAACATATCTATAATTTTTTATTGTTCCTTGATATTATATTAACTGTTTTGGATGTTTAATAGGCATTTATATGTTATTTTATATTATTTTTGGGACTAAACTATTAACCGAGGGCCTAGTGCCAGTTTCTGGTTTTTTTTGCCTATTCTAGAGTTTTGCAGAAAAGGAATACCAAACGGAGTCCAAAAGGAATGAAACCTTCACGATGATCTTTCCTGGACCGAAAGCAAACCAGAAGACTTGGAGATGAAGTCGGAGACGCAACGAGGAAGCCACAAGGCAGGAGGGCGCGCCCTCACCCTCGTGGGCCCCTCGTGGCTCCCCTGACCTAGTTCCTTTGCCTATATATACTCTTATACCCTAAAAACATCGAGGGGAGCCACGAAACCACTTTTCCACCGCCGCAACCTTCTGTACCCATGAGATCCCATCTTGGGGCCTTTTCCGGCGTCCTGTCAGAGGAGGATTCGATCATGGAGGGCTTCTACATCAACACCATTACCTCTCCGATGAAGCGTGAGTAGTTTACCATAGACCTTTGGGTCCATAATTATTAGCTAGATGGCTTCTTCTCTCTCTTTGATTCTCAATACCGTATTCTCCTTGATGTTCTTGGAGATCTATTCGATGTAATACTCATTTGCGGTGTGTTTGCCGAGATCCGATGAATTGTGGATTTATGAACAAGATTATCTATGAATATTATTTGGTTCTTCTCTGAATTCTTATATGCATGATTTGATATCTTTGAAAGTCTCTTCGAATTATCGGTTTCGTTTGGCCTACTAGATTGATATTTCTTGCAATGGGTAAAGTGCTTAGCTTTGGGTTCAATCTTGCGGTGTCCTTTCCGAGTGACAGTGGGGGCAGCAAGGCACGTATTGTATTGTTGTCATCAAGGATAAAAAGGTGGGGTTTTTATCATATTGCTTGAGTTAATTCCTCTACATCATGTCATCTTTCTTAATGCGTTACTCCGTTCTTTATGAACTTAATACTCTAGATGCATGCTGGATAGCGGTCGATGTGTGGAGTAATAGTAGTAGATGCAGGCAGGAGTTGGTCTACTTGACATGGACGTGATGCCTATGTTCCTGATCATTGCCTTAGATATCATCATAACTATGCGCTTTTCTATCAATTGCTCAGCAGTAATTTGTTCACCCATCGTAATATTTGCTATCTCGAGAGAGGCCACCAGTGAAACCTATGGCCCCCGGGTCTCTTTTCCATATTACTGAATTTCATTTACATCTTGCTAAGTTTCTGATTTATTATTTTACAACCTTTACTTTTCGATCTGTAAACCAAAAATACAAAAAATATTTACTTTACTTTTGCAAGTGACCGTGAAGGGATTGACAACCCTTTTATCGCGTTGGGTGCAAGTTGTTGATTGTTTGTGCAGGTATTCGGTGACTTGTGTGTCGTCTCCTACTGGATTGATACCTTGGTTCTCAAAACTAAGGGAAATACTTAAGCTACTTTGGTGCGTCACCCTTTCCTCTTCAAGGGAAAACCAACGCAAGCTCAAGAGGTAGTAGGGGGCTACTATAGGGTTTACAAATAGGAGGTAGACTCATACATATGAATGACCTAATAGAGGCTCGTAGCCCATCAAGAATAGGACCCGGAAGATCATGGGCCAAGGGACATCATCGTGGGTCCATTAGAGTTGGAGCCCAAGATAACAAAAACTAGAAGGGTCGCTCGAGATCATGCTAAGTCCCTACAGTCAGGTCCTGCACCCCCTAACGGACAATACCCTACAACCGGTTGTCAGGAAGACAACCATCAGTCAGTTTGTCTACAGTCGGTTCCGACCTAGGATACCCCATCATCTGTGATGTCTTAATGATACAATTACCCAATGGTGGTATAATCAGGTTAAATATGACGGTTACTAGCAGTAATATACAGATAACTGTTGTTCATGCATGAGGTCATGAATAGTATTAATACCAGCCCATCATGGCCTTCCTCCTAGCGCACTCTATATAAGTAGGGAGAGGGGAACCGGGCTGAGGGTTGAGCATACACACATTGTACCTTGCACCAAGAGCTAAGAGAACCACAAGAGTAGGGTATTACCTCCACCGAAAAGGGCCAGAACCTGCATAAATCCTTGCGCGTAATTCGGTCTACTCCGATCGATAGATACGATTACCCCTACATATATACCCTAATAGTATTGTCATGACTATATCCACGACACAATGGGTTGAGACAAGGCCTTGCAAACCGTTGAATTTTTGAAGGGGGCATTGAAATGACTTTGTTTATTTTACGTTATTTGTATGTGTCCGGTTGCAACGGAATTGTCTCTTGTCTTTTTGTCGATGTAAGGCCCCACAGGTACCCAGGATTGCGTTTAGATCGATCCATGAGGAAGTAAGGAGCGAGGAGGACGTGAAATGCTATCCCTAACAGTAGCGAAAGAAGGGGTTAGTACGGTAGCGGAAAGCTATTCATTGGGGACGAATGAGGTGTAATCATTAAACGCCCAATGTTTTTCTGTGAATTTCTATTCTTAATAACCCCTCGTGGCGGTAAGGGCCATCTGTTGCACAACTGACTCTTGATGCAGGTCACGCACCACTCAAGACGTATTATGGACACATCCCTCACATCCTCGCGTCACAACCACATCTTATCAGTTCTCTTCTAGAGCACAGTTTAATATCATTAAGATCCCGAGCCCATGCCTATTTTAAATACTTATGTTTAAAATATATAGAAAAGAAAGAAAAAAACCGGCCAAGCAAAACGGAAAAACCAAACAGGAAACAACTGTGTTTTGTGCGTTATATTCGAAGAAAAAAGAAGTAAACGAGGCATAACAGAAAAGTTGTCACAGTTGGTTACCGCGGTTTGTACTAAGCCGCGGGGTGTGTAGTTTGAATCTCTTCATGCGCACATTTTTTGAAGGTTTGCGCAAGAATAAAAGTGTAAATGGGCCGGCCTAAGCCGGAGGGGGGGAGGGGGTGTGCGGCGGTTGTCGAAATACCCTATAACCGACACTTAAGGCACGGAATAGGATCGGGGTAACGCGCGCTAGAGGTGCAACCCCTCCCTGGGTATGAATATGAACCGGCTCACGTAGCAACGCTTCATCTTTTAGTTTTGGGAAGGTTCGGGGATTTTATATTTATTTCAGGTTTATTTATTTTCGTTTTTAATTTTATTTTTAAATATTTTTATATTCTTCATGTTTGTCTTCCTTTCTTTTAAATTTTATTTTTTATATCTTTTTTATTTTTATTTTTATTTTTCAATTTGCGATCATCTTTCCAAATATTGTGTACATTTTCTGAAATTGTCAACATTATTTTGAAATCTCGTACACTTTTCGAATTCATAAACATTCTTTGAATTATAAACAGAATTTTGACATTGTCCATATTTTTAAAATTCCGGAATATTCTTTTACAAGTTAAGGATAGATTTTGAATAGTGAACATTTTTTTATAAATTCGTTGACATTTTTCCAAACTCATGTATTTATTTTTTGAAATCATGAGCAATTTTTTAAATCATGCACATTTTACGAATTTGATTTTTTGGGAAAAGCCATGAACATTTATTTGAAACTCAAGAAGATTTTTTTGAATTCATGAGTATTTTGTAAATTTCAGAATATTTTTGAATTCTATAATATTTTCAAAAACCACATTTTTCGAATTCTTGGACATTTTGAATACATGAATATTTATTACATTTGAGAACATTTCTTTCAAAGGGTCAAACAGTTTTTGAATTTGAGAACAATGAAATTCATCAGGATTTTGAAACTTGACCTTTGGCTTGAAATCCTGACCATTTTAGTGAAACCAAAAAAGGGATAAAATGAAAAACATGAAAAACCACGATACCTTTGTGCCGGCCGTACAGGAATCCCCAACCGGCGAAAACTATTGGACTGGCTCATCTAGCGCGGTAGTCGTTGCCGATCGTAGCAGTTCCTTTAAGTTTCGCTCGGTCCATTATTTTATTTTATTTTTGATTTTCTTTTGTTTCGTCTTTGGATTTATTTGTATTTCTATGGTTTTCTTTTGTTTTCCTCTCTTTTTCTTTATTTTACTTTGTTTTTTTATTTTTCATTTGTTTTTTTATTGTTTTTTTATGATTCTGGTTTTCTTTGTTTCTTTCTTGGTTTTCTTCAATTTTCTTGTTTTCCTTTTTGTTTTTGTTGGTTTTTATCGGTTTTCCTTTTTTTACAAACTTGCACTTTTTTTGTACCCAATGTGAAACATTTTTCGGATACAAGTTGGACATTTTTTAATACATGATATACATTTTTAAAAATACTGTTTCAACTAATTTTTGTATATAATTTGACATTTTTGAAATACATATTGAACATTAATAATCGCATTAAAAAATTATACTACATAATATATATTTTACATTGATAAATTTTTTGAAAATTCCACAGACATTTTTTGCGAAATACCTGAATATTTCTGTAAAATGTCGCATTATTTTGTTGAGTGGAAATGTAGTTTTTATTAACCTAGTCAAACCACTTTTTACGTTGTCTATAACATTTTCTGAAGATATCACAACCATTTTTTTTTGAAATCTACGCTAACATTTTTGTCATATGTTTCTAAATGATAACTGTCATATGTTTCTAAATGATACAAAATATTTTTGTTAGTCTACGCTAACATTTTTATTACATTTCATATATCTTTTCTAAAAAAAGCATGACTTTTTTTCATGGCCACCAATATTTCATAAAAACTTATCAACATTTTTTAAAACTGCTCTATTATTATTATTTTTATTCCGTGTTAACAGTATTTTCAAATATATGGAGTGGAATTTCGTAATTAAATTATAAGATTCCATGAGATATTCTCGCAAAAAAATAATTCATAATGCATGCATTTAAAATAAGTAAAAATAAAAAAAGTCAAATGACATCAGCATGACATGCATGTTCTATCGGGCCGGCCCCCGGCGACGGCCTGTAGGGCGATGTAGGTGTGTGCCACGCAGCAGGCGGCACATAGCCACACCCAAGAAAAACAGAGGCACCCGGCCCGCACATGGGCCAGCCCAAAAACATATGCGGGAGGAAGGCAGTTCACATTTGATGCGCCCGCGCGTGCTCGATGTGCTAAATGGAACTCCAGTTCGTGCTGGGAGATGCGCCCGCGAGCACCCTATCTTCAATATCTAAATAGTTAGCCCTCATTAATAATTTCTCTCAACATACAAACATGCCACATCATCCCATAATATCCATGAGAAAATGCCCATCCCACTACTATATACTCCATCCGTTCCAAAATAGATGACTCAACTTTGTACTAACTTTAGTACAAAGTTGGGTCATCTATTTTGGAACGGAGGGAGTATCTCTCAACATACAAGCATGCCACTTCATTATAAAACATGAATGAAAAATAAACTCAACCCAACATGCAAACATGTATGAGAATTTTCATTCTATTATGATTTGTAACACATTTCACAACTATAGTAATCAAACGTAATAACTTATATATATTTTCAATTTTAACTTTTTATATTATTACTTTAAATATTCATGTTTCATAAAACAAATCGCATTGAAATATGTTGCAAAAATATTCCCGCAATAACTTGCGGGATATCATCTAGTGTGCTAAATAGGAGCTCCCAATTCGCGTTGAGAGCTTTCCGAACGATTTTCAATCGATCGTTGCCTCTACCCTGAAGAACATGTCATTCAATATGGGGCGACCCAGGGCGGAGTAGAGCGATTGGTCCATAAGATTACGTGATCCCTCGTTCGTTTGAGTTGCATGGCACCCGAACTGAACCTAGCGGGTAATGGTCGCCCAAACACGTACCCGTCTAAATATTCTCTATCTAATCCCGTATCTGTACCCGCACCTCGGGTTTTAAATTGTTCCCAAAGCCGTACCCAGTCGGGTGCGAGGAATACTCGCTGACAAAAATATCCATCTCGACCACCTTATCCATGTCACACTTCATTATGTGTTTTTCAGCATTTTTGTATATATACCTAACTTTTCAGCATTGTATATTTCAACATTCAGTACATATATACCACATTTTAGCATTTCAACATATGTATGTCGCGATTTGTTGGGCGGTGGAATAAAAAGAATGGTATTAATTTTCAGAAGTGGATAGCAATAAACATGAACTAGATGACATTAAACAATATCCAATTACATTCATGGATGACTGGCCCGTAAGTGAACTTTCTAGAGGAACATCCGCATATGTTTTTTTAATTACTCCCTCCGTTTCTAAATATAAGACCTTTTAGAAAATTCGATTAGACTATATACAAAGCAAAATGAGTGAATCTATACTCTAAAATATGTCTATATACATCCATATGTAGTCCATATTAAAATATCTAAAAGGGCTTATATTTAGAAATGGAGATAGTACAAAACAAAAAGGAAGGACACACTTTTTTTTTCTGTTTTGAAGATACTTCTGCAAACCATACTTCCAAATGATCAAATGGAAAAGACTAAATAATGTGATCAACGAAATCAAAGACAAAATCGTGAGTTCAAAACAAGATTAATGCATTTAAACAAGATCATGCACATGGGTAAGGGGAGGGGATTTTGGGTTGAGTCTAGCGGTTACGTTATCCCAGGTTAAAGCGGCTAGGTTTTATTTCCTTTAGTTAATGACACATGAGACCTACATGTCAGAAGTAATTAGTATATGTGTATGCCGGATATTGCCTTCCCATACCTGTACCGAGCTTACTCGATGGGTATAAATTTTTTCTATTTATAAACCCATTAATATTTGTTTATTCAAACCCTCATCCTGATATGATTTTTGCCTGCGAGGTTCACAGCTTGCGGGTACCCATTGCCATGTTGAGCACGAACTTTATGCTACGCTGCGCTAGCCCATGTGCTCCGTACCGTGTGTGCGCACGCAAAGCACGCAACAACGTCAGGATTCATGGGCTAGTTGGCAATAACATACTGAACTATACTATCTTCCAAGCTACAGCTGGCCACATACATTCCGGGTCCTGACTAAGGGCATCTTCAACGTCGACCCACAAACCGCTCGCATCTTTCAGATGGCGTTTTCCGAAATGCAGAATCGATCCAACACGAATCTGTATCGGTTCGTCGAATGGTCCGGACGTGTTTTTTCCGGCAAACTGGAACCAAATGGGAGGGGGCCTGCGAGAGTCCAGACACGCGAAACGTCGCTCTCTGACGCCCTGGCCCACCCAAAAGGAAGGCGGAGCTCGCACTTTTGTAGCAACTCACACTGTTTTCGTGCCAAAATCCCCTACTCTCTTATTTCATCCCTCGTCACTCTCCGTCCAATTCCCGCTCTTTTCTCCCACCCACTCCTTCCTTTCGTAGCCGACGCATGGAACCGTCGAAGATGGAGGCGGCGGAGGTACTAGAGGATAAAAGCATCAAGCTCGCCTGGAAGATCAGCTTGGCTACGCGGGAAACTCATGGCATCAAACCGAAGGCTGCAAAGGAGGAGAAGCTCAAGAAGCGATTGGCCACCGGTGGGCAAGGTATTGGCATTGGGCGTAGAGGTCATGGAAGACGTGGCGGATGTTGGGGAACGCGGTAATTTCAAAAAAAAATCCTACGATCACGTAAAATCTATCTAGGTGATGCATAGCAACGAGAGGGCAGAGTGTTGTCTACGTACCCTCGTAGACCGAAAGCGGAAGCGTTATGACAACGCGGTTGATGTAGTCGTACGTCTTCACGATCCGACCGATCCTAGCACCAAAGGTATGGCACCTCCGTGATCTGCACACATTCAGCTCGGTGACGTCCCACGAGCTCTAGATCCAGCTGAGGTCGAGGGAGAGTTTCGTCAGCACGACGGCGTGGTGACAGTGATGATGAAGTTACCGACGCAGGGCTTCGCCTAAGCACTACGACGATATGACCGAGGTGTGTAACTATGGAGGGGGCACCGCACATGGCTAAAACAATTGTCAACTTGTGTGTCTTTGGGGTGCCCCCCTCCCCCGTATATAAAGGAGGGGAAGAGGAGGCTGATGGCCAACAAGGGGCGCACCAAGGGGGAGGACTCCTACTCCTAGTAGGAGTAGGTCTCCCACCTTTCCTAGTCCAAGAAGGAGAAGAGGTGGACGGAGAAGGTGGATAGAAGGAAGGAGAGGGGGGACGCCGCCCCTTCCCCTTGTCCAATTCGGACTGGGGCAAGGGGGACCGCGCGCCACCTCTTGGCTGCCCTCTCTCTTCTCCACTAAGGCCCATGAGGCCCAATAGCTTCCCGGGGGTTCCGGTAACCCCCGGTACTCCAGTTATATCCGAAACTTCTTTGGAACACTTCCGATGTCCGAATATAGTCGTCCAATATATCAACCTTTATGTCTCAGCCGTTTCGAGATTCCTCGTCATGTCCGTTATCACATCCGGTACTTTAAACAATCTTCGGTACATCATATCACATAAACTCATAATATGAATCGTCATCGAACGTTAAGCGTGCGAACCCTACGGGTTCGAGAACTATGTAGACATGACCGAGACACGTCTCCGGTCAATAACCGATAGCAAAACCTGGATGCTCATATTGGTTCCTACATATTCTACGAAGATCTTTATCAGTCAAATCGCATAACAACATACGTTGTTCCCTTTGTCATCGGTATGTTACTTGCCCGAGATTCGATCGTCGGTATCTCAATACCTAGTTCAATCTCGTCACCGGCAAGTCTATTTACTCATTTCGTAATACTTTATCCCGCAACTAACTCATTAGTCACAATGCTTGCAAGGCTTATAGTGATGAGTATTATCAAGAGGGCCTAGAGATACCTCTCCGAAAAACAGAGTGACAAATCCTAATCTCGATCTATGCTAACCCAAAAAACACCTTTGGAGACGCCTGTAGAGCACCTTTATAATCACCCATTTATGTTGTGACGTTTGGTAGCACACAAAGTGTTCCTCCGGTATTCGGGAGTTACATAATCTCATGGTCTGAGGAACTTGTATATGTCATGAAGAAAGCAGTAGCAATGAAACTGACACGATCATAATGCTAAGCTAACGGATGGGTCATGTCCATCACATCATTCTCCTAATGATGTGATCCCGTTCATCAAATGATAACACATGTCTATGGTTAGGAAACATAACCATCTTTGATTAACGAGCTAGTCAAGTAGAGGCATACTAGGGACTATATGTTTTGTCTATGTATTCACACATGTACTATGTTTCCGGTTAATACAATTCTAGCATGAATAATAAACATTTATCATGAATTAAGGAAATAAATAATAAATTTATTATTGTCTCTGGGCATATTTCCTTCAGTCTCCCACTTGCACTAGTGTCAATAATCTAGATTACATAGTAATGATTCTAACACCCATGGAGCTTTGGTGATGATCATGTTTTGTTCGTGGAAGATGCTTAGTCAATGGGTCTGCAACATTCAGACCCGTGTGTATCTTCCAAATCTCAATGTCCCCTTCCGACACTTGATCACGGATGGAATTGAAGCGTCTCTTGATGTGCTTGGTTCTCTTGTGAAATTTGGATTCCTTTGCCAAGGCAATTGCACCAGTATTGTCACAAAATATTTTCATTGGACCCGATGCACTAGGTATGACACCTAGATCGGATATGAACTCCTTCATCCAAACTCCTTCATTTGATGCTTCCGAAGCAGCAATGTACTCCGCTTCACACGTAGATCGCGCCACGACGCTCTGCTTGGAACTACACCAACTGACAGCTCCTCCATTCAATAAAAATATGTATCCGGTTTGCGACTTAGAGTCATCCGGATCAGTGTCAAAGCTTGCATCGACGTAACCATTTACGATGAGCTCTTTTTCACCTCCATAAATGAGAAACATATCCTTAGTCCTTTTTGTTGGGGAACGTAGTAATTTCAAAAAAATTCCTACGCACACGCAAGATCATGGTGATGCATAGCAACAAGAGGGGAGAGTGTCGTCCACGTACCCTCGTAGACCATAATCGGAAGCGTTACGACAACGCGGTTGATGTAGTCGTACGTCTTCACGATCGACCGATCCTAGTACCGAACGTACGACACCTCCGCGATTTGCACACGTTCAGCTCGGTGGCGTCCCATGAACTCACGATCCAGTAGAGCTTAGAGGGAGAGTTCCGTCAGCACGACGGTGTGATGATGGTGTTGATGAAGCTACCGACGCAGGGCTTTGCCTAAGCACCGCTATGATATGACTGAGGTGGATTATGGTGGAGGGGGGCACCGCACACGGCTAAAGATCAATGATCAACTTGTGTGTCTTGGGTGCCCCCCTTCCCCCGTATATAAAGGAGCTAGGGGGAGGCGGCCGGCCAAGGAGGAGGGCACACCAAGGGGGGAGTCCTACTCCCACCGGGAGTAGGACTCCTTCTTTCCTAGTAGGAGTAGGAGAAGGGGGAAGGGAAGGAGAGAGGAGGAAGGAAAGGGGGGCGCCGCCCCACCCCCCTTGTCCAATTCGGACTAGAGGGGAGGGGGCGCGCAGCCTGCCCGAGCCGCCCCTCCTCTTCTCCACTAAGGCCCAATAGGCCCATTACACTCCCCGGGGGATTCCGGTAACCCCCCGGTACTCCGGTATATGTCCGAACTTGCCCGGAACCCTTCCGAAGTTCAAACATAGTCATCCAATATATCGATCTTTATTTCTCGACCATTTTGAGACTCCTCGTCATGTCTGTGATCATATCCAGGACTCCTAACTACCTTCGGTACATCAAAACACATAAACTCATAATATCGATCGTCATCGAACGTTAAGTGTGCGGACCCTACGGGTTCGAGAACTATATAGACATGACCGAGACACGTCTCCGATCAATAACCAATAGCAGAATCTGGATGCTCATATTGGCTCCTACATATTCTACAAAGATTTTTATCGGTCAAACCGCATAACAACATACGTTGTTCCCTTTGTCATCGATATGTTACTTGCCCGAGATTCGATCGTCGGTATCTCAATACATAGCTCAATCTTGTTAACGGCAAGTCTCTTTACTCGTTCCGCAATGCATCATCGTGCAACTAAGTCATTAGTCACATTGCTTGCAAGGCTTATAGTGATGTGCTTTACCGAGAGGACCCAGAGATACCTCTCCGACAATCAGAGTGACAAATCCTAATCTCGATCTATGCCAACTCAACAAACACCATCGGAGACACCTGTAGAGAATCTTTATAATCACCCAGTTACGTTGTGACGTTTGATAGCACACAAAGTGTTCCTTCGGTATTCGGGAGTTGCATAATCTCATAGTCACAGGAACATGTATAAGTCATGAAGAAAGCAATAGCAACATACTAAACGATCAAGTGCTAAGCTAACAGAATGGGTCAAGTCAATCACAGCATTCTCTAATGATGTGATCCCGTTAAACAAATGACAACTCATGTCTATGGCTAGGAAACTTAACCATCTTTGATTCAACGAGCTAGTCAAGTAGAGGCATACTAGTGACACTCTGTTTGTCTATGTATTCACACATGTACTAAGTTTCTGGTTAATACAATTCTAGCATGAATAATAAACATTTATCATAAGAAAAGGAAATAAATAATAACTTTATTATTGTCTCTAGCATATTTCCTTCAGTCTCCCACTTGCACTAGAGTCAATAATCTAGTTCACATCGCCATGTGATTTAACACCAATAGTTCACATCTGTATGTGGTTAACACGCATAGTTCACATCACCATGTGACCAACACCCAAAGCGTTTACTAGAATCAGTAATCTAGTTCACATCGCTATGTGATTAAGACACAAAGAGTACTAAGGTGTGATCATGTTTTGTTTGTGAGAGAGGTTTAGTCAATGCATCTGTCACATTCAGAGCCGTATGTATTTTGCAAATATTCTATGTCTACAATGCTCTTCATGGAGCTACTCTAGCTAATTGCTCCCACTTTCAATATGTATCCAGATTGAGACTTAGAGTCATCTGGATCAGTGTAAAAGCTTGCATCGACGTAACTCTTTACGATGAACTCTTTATCACCCTCATCATCGAGAAACATTTCCTTTGTCCTCGCTAAGGATAATTTTGACTGTTGTCCAGTGATCTACTCTTAGATCACTATTGTACCCCCTTGCCAAACTCATGGCAAGGTACACAATAGGACTGATACACAGCAGAACATACTTTATAGAACCTATGGCAGAGGCATAGGGAATGACTTTCATTCTCTCTCTATCTTCTGCCATGGTCGGGCTTTGAGTCTTACTCAACTTCATACCTTGCAACACAGGCAAGAACTCCTTCTTTGACTGTTCCATTTTGAACTACTTCAAAAACTTGTCAAGGTATGTACTCATTGAAAAAACTTATCAAGCGTCTTGATCTATCTCTATAGATCTTGATGCTCAATATATAAGCAGCTTCACCGAGGTCTTTCTTTGATAAACTCCTTTCAAACACTCCTTTATGCTTTCTAGAAAATTCTACATCATTTCCAATCAAAATATGTCATTCACATATACTTATTAGAAAGGTTGTAGTGCTCCCACTCATTTTCTTGTAAATACAGGCTTCACCACAAGTCTGTATAAAACTATATGCTTTGATCAACTTATTAAAGCATGTATTCCAACTCCGAGAGGCTTGCACCAGTCCATAAATGGATCGCTGGAGCTTGCACACTTTGTTAGCACCCTTTGGATCGACAAAACCTTTTGGTTGCATCATATACAACTCTTCTTTAAGAAATATCCATTTAAGGAATGCAGTTTTTATATCCATTTGCCAGATTTCACAAAATATGGCAATTGCTAACATGATTCGGACGGATTTAAGCATCGTTACAGTTGAGAAAATCTCATTGTAGTCAACACCTTGAACTTGTCGAAAAACCTTTTATGACAAGTCGAGCTTTGTAGATAGTAACACTAATATCAGCGCCTGTCTTCCTCTTGAAGATCCATTTATATTCTATGGCTTGCCGATCATCGGGCAAGTTCACCAAAGTCCACACCTTGTTCTTATATATGGATCCCATCTCAGATTTCATGGCTTCAAGCCATTTCGCGGAATCTGGGCTCATCATCGCTTCCTCATAGTTCGTAGGTTCATCATGGTCTACTAACATGACTTCCAGAACAGGATTACCGTACCACTCTGGTGCGGACCGTACTCTGGAAGACCTATGAGGTTCTGTAATAACTTGATATGAAGTTTCATGATCATCATCATTAACTTCCTCACTAATTGGTGTAGGAATCACTGGAACTTCTCACTAACTCTGTAGAGCATCTTTATAATCACCCAGTTACGGATTGATGTTTGATAGCACACAAAGTGTTCCTCCGGTATTCGGGAGTTGCATAATCTCATAGTCATAGGAACATGTATAAGTCATGAAGAAAGCAATAGCAACATACTAAACGATCGTGTGCTAAGCTAACGGAATGGGTCAAGTCAATCATATCATTCTCTAATGATGTGATCCCGTTAAACAAATGACAACTCATGTCTATGGCTAGGAAACTTAACCATCTTTGATTCAACGAGCTAGTCAAGTAGAGGCATACTAGTGACACTCTGTTTGTCTATGTATTCACACATGTACTAAGTTTCCGGTTAATACAATTCTAGCATGAATAATAAATATTTATCATGAAATAAGGAAATGAATAATAACTTTATTATTGCCTCTAGGGCATATTTCCTTCACTTTTCAGGTATTTCAGGATGTTCTTGACCGCTGTCCAGTGCTCCACTCCGGGATTACTTTGGTACCTCCCTGCTATGCTTATAGCAAGACATACATCAGGTCTGGTACACAGCATTGCATACATGATAGAACCTATGGCTGAAGCATAGGGAATGACTTTCATTTTCTCTCTATCTTCTGCAGTGGTCGGGCATTGAGTCTGACTCAACTTCACACCTTGTAACACAGGCAAGAACCCTTTCTTTGACTGATCCATTTTGAACTTCTTCAAAACTTTGTCAAGGTATGTGCTTTGTGAAAGTCCAATTAAGCAACTTGATCTATCTCTATAGATCTTGATGCCCAATATATAAGCAGCTTCTCCGAGGTCTTTCATAGAAAACTCTTATTCAGGTATCCTTTTATGCTATCCAGAAATTCTATATCATTTCCAATCAACAATATGTCATCTACATATAAGATTAGAAATGCTACAGAGCTCCCACTCACTTTCTTGTAAATACAGGCTTCTCCAAAAGTCTGTGTAAAACCACATGCTTTGATCACACTATAAAAACGTTTATTCCAACTCCGAGAGGCTTGCACCAGTCCATAAATGGATTGCTGGAACTTGCATACTTTGTTAGCACCCTTTGGATAGACAAAACCTTCCGGTTGCATCATATACAACTCTTCCTCCAGAAATCCATCCAGGAATGCAGTTTTGACATCCATTTGCCAAATTTCATAATCATAAAATGCAACAATTGCTAACATGATTCGGACAGACTTAAGCATCGCTACAGGCACTACAGGAATCAGCTACTTTGCCGTCCTCCACGGCGGACGGCAAAGGCATGAATGGCGGACGACAAAGGTCTTTGCCGTCCGCCACGGACGGCAAAGAAAGGTCCGGTAAAGAGCTACTTTGCCGTCTGCTTTTGGTGGCTGACGGCAAAGGGGACTTAGCCATCAGCAGCGGACGGCAAAGAACACAGACGACAAAATTTTCGCTGTTAGTCCGTTAGGTGGCTAACGGCAGGACTTTATTGTCGGCCGCTGACGGCAAAATTTGTCCTGCCTTCGCCGTCCGCCGTATGATGTCAGCTAGACGTCACTACACGGCAGGCCTTTGCCGTCCGCCCGCTGACGGCAAACTGACCAAATGGGTCAGCTCCCAGGAAGCACAGTTGGCTGCCACGTGTCTTATTTGCCGTCCGTGACTGTTGGCAAAGAGCCCGTTGCCGTCGGTGGCGGACGGCAAAGAGCCTGCATATTGGCTCTTTTTCTGTTTTTTTAATCCAACAATTTTCACAGCAAATATATATGACATAATAGATATATTTCACAGGGCTATTTAACAGCAAACATATGACATATCCAGCACATAAGTTTCATCGTACATACATATATAGTTCCATCCGTTCATACATAGCAAGTTGCACATACACATAAGTTGCAACCATTAGGAAGTTGCACATACATATTACAATGCAAAGTTTCATCAAGATAGCAAGTTCCATCATAGCAAGCTAGAAGAATACTAGAAGAGAATAAAAAATAAGCACTCCATCATAGCAAGCTAGCTTCCGAGAAGTGAATGAAATCTGCAAAATGGCAAATAAGAAAGTTAGGAAAAGGTGACTAGAAGAAGAAGCACGCCATCGTTTGTGAGGTAACTTAGGTGAAATGGATCGTTTATGAGCTAACTTAGGTAAAATGCATCATTTTAGAGCTAACGTAGGTAAGATGGGTCATTTTGGAGTTAACATAGGTAAAATGGGTCATTTTGGAGCTAACGTAGGTAAAATGGATCATTTTGGAGCTAACGTAGGAAAAATGGGTCATTTTGGAGCTAACGTAGGTAAAATGGCTCATTTTGGAGCTAACGTAAGTAAGATGGGTCATTTTGGAGCTAATGTAGGTAAAATGGGTCATTTTGGAGCTAACATAGGTAAAATGGGTCATTTTGGAGCTAACGTAGGTAAAATGGGTCATTTTCGAGCTAACGTAGGTGAAATGGGTCATTTTAGAGCTAACGTAGGTAAAACGGATCATTTTAGAGATAATCTAGGTAAAATGGATCATTTTGGAGATAATCTAGGTAAAATGGGTCATTTTAAAGCTAACTTGGGTAAAAATGGATCATTTATGAGCTAACTAAGGTAAAATGGGTCATTTTAGAGCTAACTTAGGTAAAATGGATCGTTTATGAGCTAACTAAGCTAATTATGTCGTTTTTACATAAGTAAGCTAAGTACATGTCATTATTGAGCAAACCTAGTTAACTAAGCATATTATAACTAACTTAGGTCATTTTGAAGCAAACAAAGCTAAGTATAGATCGTCTTAGAGCTAACTTAGGTAAAATGGCTGGTTTTGGAGGTCAGTAAGCTTATTAAGTCATTTTGGAGGAAAAGAAGCTAACTCTAGGTCATTAAGGTAAGCATATTGGAGGAAATAAAGCTAAGTCTAGGTCTTTATGCATTTGTTAAGCAAAAAACTAGAGAAACCTACCTTGATCATGGAGGTGTAGGAGTGGGCTGGCTCGTGCCAGTAGCTAGAGAAGGATCGTGTGATGCTTGTCTGGAGTTACGCTGCACCAAAGATCATTTCCAATGTTTCGTTAGCATGATGACACTCAAATGTTAAGACTAGCAAGTAACGTCCATTCAAATTAAACTCACCGTGGTCTCAGGAGCAATCTCTGGATCAATGGCTATGGAGCCACGGGACCTCCCGCCACCAGATATCATCACCTGCTCTGGATCAATGGGAATCTGGCTCGGGTTAAACTCCTCCCCTTTCCTCGCCTTCCCCTTGACTTGCTTGTAAGAGGCAGTGTGGGCCATGGCATACAGGTCGTACCCCTCTGGCACCTTATCCGTCTTATTTTAGCATGCCTGAAAGAGAGAAACAAAGTAAATTAGTAATTAAAGGGCTCAAGCTAGCATGATGAATGAATTGCATTAATCATGAAGCAAACCACATACCCAGTTCCGCCCGAACTGATATAAGCTGGAGCTAACTTGATGGTGTGGCACACCTTTAATTTGGGCACGTTTGTCCTTGGCCTCAGTCGGCTCCCCTTCCATCTTTCAACACCTGCCATGACAAAGAGTAAACGAAATTAGTACAACATGAAAAAATACCGACATGAATAATAATATGTATATCACTTAAGTGTATCATCATCAAGTACAACATAAAAAAATTGAATACCTGACACTACTAATAATCTCGATCAGTATCATCAATAAATGCATAATCATCATCATCACTATAATCAATGACGGGCTCATAGGGTTTAGTGGCATCAACATGTGGAAGGCCACCTTTACGTAATCGGTCAAGCATTGACATGTCATCTGCATCAGTAACCTCTTCTTGTTCCAGCTCTTCTTGTTCCTCCTTTGGGGTGATGTGGGATTCACTGTCGCTGTCTACTTCAATGTTTTGGTGTGAAGTATAGCGGTTCTTGAAATGCTTTTTGGAAAGACGTGTCTCTTGGAAGAATTCTCCTTCATATTTGTCTGGGTTAATGTGAGGTTCATAATCCTCTTCCTTTGGGGGAGATAGTCTAGCACGTGGCGGCACTTCATAAACGACATCCCAACCTTTCATATTTGGATTAGTTTGGCAGGCCCGCGGTAGATAGAATACTTGGGTTGCCTGTTGAGCCATAATATAGACATCAGGAACATCTAAATGGGTGCTTTGGTTGATTTCAACTAGCCCTATATGTTCATGAGTCCTTCTAGTCTCCTTCGGCTGAAACCAATAACATTTGAAGACTACGACATTCGGTGGGTTTTCACCATGGAATAGAAGTTCATAAATTGCTTCAACTCTCCCATAATACTCGGTACCTCCTTCACCGATAGCAGATACACAACAATTTGTAGACTTTCGGTCAGTCATAGATAGCTCTTTGCCATAGGTATGAAAGTGATACCCGTTGATGTCGTATTTGTCAAATGAACGGACCTTATAGTCAAAACCATTAGCGACTTGTCTCAATTCAGCGTCCATAGACTCTGAATTAGCCTACAAGTTTAATATGAAAGGATTGTTGCATTACGCACAAATTAGCGAATGAAATGAAATTGTCTAATAGAAATTACCGTTTGTTTGAACCAAGAGATGAAACCGGGATAGCCACCTCCTTGCTTTGAGAGAAGCTCATACTCTTCGACGGAATCCTTTTGGATCACTGATCCATACGAGAATAGGGCGACGTATCGACTGTATGAAATATCCAGGAATAAGAGCAGTTCAAAGGAAATAGAAGTTGCGAAACAATGTACCGAGAACTTACTCGATGTACGGCCGCACTTCTATCAGGTTGTTGAAGATATACAACGAAATGGTCCGCCATTCTTCGTTATCCAAAGATACTGGATTTGAAACACTGGCTGGTGCGAGATTCCCTTTGAATAGCCTGAGGTTGGATCCACCCTTTTTAGGCTCGTCAGCATTGTACCGAGGCTTCAGATTATGCAAATGACGATTTTTGGCTTCGTAGTGTGCTGTCACGAAGTTTGCCGCCTCCTCAGTGATGAATGCCTCAGCCATCGATGCTTCAATTCTATGTTTATTTTTACATTTTTCTCGAAGCGTCTTCTGCATCCTCTCAGTTGGGTAGCACCAACGATTTTGCACGGGCCCCCCCCAATCTTGCCTCGGTCGGGAGATGCAAAATCAAATGCTACATTGGATTAAAGAAGCCCGATGAAAAGATCTTCTCTAACTTGCAGATCAGCTCCGGCGCCAACTCTTCCATTTCTTCTAGCACGCTAGGCGATAGTTCTTTCGCACAAAGAACACGGAAGAAATAGCTGAGTTCTGCCAGTACTAGCCATTCATCCTCAGGGATGAAGCCACGCAACATCACCGGCATTACCCGCTCAATCCATATGTGCCAATCATGACTCTTGAGACCAAATATCTTCAATTTATCAAGACTCGCTCCCCTCTTTAGATTCGTTGCATACCCATCGGGGAACATCAACTGCATTTTCACCCACAAGATAATTTCCCTCATAGCTGGCCTTCCAAGATTGAACCATGCCTTTGGCTTCGTCCAATTCTGCTTTCCTTTCGGTTCTTTCATGTTTTGTAACGGCCTATCACATAGCGCCTCCAGATCGACTCTAGCCTTAGTATTATCCTTTGACTTCCCATCTATGTCGAACAATGTACCAAAAAGTGCCTCGGCGATATTCTTCTCAGTGTGCATCATGTTGATGTTGTGTGGGCAAAGGAGGTCTTTGAAGTAAGGCAGATCCCATAAGCATGTTTTGTGAGTCCAAGCGTGCTTAGAATTATATCCCTTGAAGTACCCTAGACGCTCTGGATCTGGCTCGAGAGCGTTTAACTGATCCAGGGTCGGTTGTCCTGTCAACACAGGTGGTGCAGAGTTTTTTACAACTCTACCTCTAATGAAGTTCTTCTTGTCTTTCCTAAACTTATGGCGAGGATCCAGGAACTGTCTATGCATGTCGAAGCAAGAAAACTTGCGACCGGCCTGAAGCCAACGAAACTCAAGAGCTCCCTTGCATGTGGGGAACGGGAACCTTCCATGCACACACCAGCCAACGAATAGCGCATACGCCGGCAAGTCATGCGTCGAGTACATGTACCAGACACGCATTATGAAGTTTCATTTGCTATAGGCGTCGTATGTCTTGAACCCATTATCCCAGGCTTCTTGCAATTCGTCCTTAAGTGACTGCATGTACACATTCATATTTTTCCCCGCATAGTTGGGCCCTGGAATTATCAACGTCAGGAAAATGTTCTTTCTTTGCATAATCTGTCCGGAGGGAGATTGAGTGGAAAGACAAATACGAGCCAACAACTGTATTGGGCTGCCATCATACCAAACACACTGAACCCATCTGTGCTGATGCCGACTCGAGGATGCCTCGGATCTGCCACTTTGTCAGCACGTAATTCATCAAACTTTTTCCACACAACACCATCCGATGTGTACCATCATCAGATTCCCATCTGCATCTAGTTCGGTTCTTTTGCCTGTTTTGTGCCATGTCATCTGTCTGGCCGTCTCTTCGACCATGAAAAGACGTTGAAGTCTTGGTATGATTGGCATATACCAAAGAACACTAACGGGGATTTTGGTCTATGTCTTCTCACCCATACCGTTGTCTACCACAATATACCTGGAAGACTTGCAAATGGGACAATAGTTCAAGTCTGCATAGTCAAGACTAAATAAGGCACATCCTTTCTCACAGGCATGTATCATCTCATAGGGCATCTTCAGTGCACGGAGGATTTTGTCCGACTGGTACAGGTTTGCAGGCATTACATGGCCTTTGGGTAGAAAGCGTCCAAATACTGTCATAATTGCGTCGTAGCATTCTCTGCCCAGGTTGAACTGAGCCTTCAGAGCCATTACTTGTGAGATGGCATCCAACTGACAAAGCTCAGTGTGCTCGTGGAGCGGACGTTTTGAAGACTCCAACATTTCATTGAAGGCCTTTGCAGATTCCTCCATCTCCTCGTCCGAATCCCGAGCATCATCATAATCTTGCACCATGTTTTCCATCCCGGTACCATGCTCATCCGTGCGACGACGATCCACCTCATCTCGGTCACGTTGGGCAGAGTCACCATGAATTTTCCACACTGTATAATTGGGCGTAAAACCATTCTTCTGCAGGTGTTTGCCCATTTCAGCCTCTTTCCTCTTTTCCCAATTGCCGCACCTGAAACAGGGGCACCAGGTTTTCCTCTGGCCATTAAATGCGGCTTGCACAAACCCCTTGGTTTTTGTGAACCATTCAGCGCTCCATTTGTTCTGACCAGTGTGACCTGTATACATCCACGCACGATCACTCATCTTGACTTTCAGAGCTACTGGACACACAATAATTATATATATAATTCACCATGTATATATTCATCAGTTGATCTACTTTGTCAATTTTATTACGTCCATGCAACCTACACTCTAATAGTTAATGATAGGTCCTAATCCCACCGAGTATGCGTAGATTGGGTTCATTTTCCCATGCTATGCTCCGGATCCGAAGCAAAATTTCGGCAGCACCTCCCCGCTGTTCTCCTGATACACGTCTCTGCAATAAACAGAGAGGATGTGTACTCGGAGAACAACAGGGGAGGCACTGACGAAATTTATGCATCGGATCCGGAGCAAAGCATATGGGAAAACAAACCCAATCTACACATACTCGGGCTGTCCATGGATAGCGTTGGACAATTCTAAAGAATCAAGGTTATAAATATGCAAATGCATGCATATTTATAACTATTACGCTTTCGAACGGGAGACACATATTGGTTACGCATACTGATGATTCAAGACACATATATAGCTAGCTATCAAATTTCATCGGCACGAACACCGGAGCAGAGCAAATAATTAATGGGGGAGAAGGACATGTCATTTGTTCTCACCCACGAACGAAGGGGCAGAGCTCGTCAAACGCACGGCGAGGTCGTCGAACACCAAACCTCGCAGCGATGAAACAACTGCACATTTAAATCTACCCGATCAACACAATTATATATGATGTTTTTCATAACAAAATCGAAAAATATATGACCTAACTAATAATTCTTCTACTTCTACTTCTTTTCTTCTTCTTCTTTTTTCATCTTTTTTCTACTTCTTTTCTTTTCTTCCTTTCTTCTTCTTCTACTTCTTTTCTTCTTTTTCTACTTCCTTTCTTCTTCTTTTTCTTCTTTTCTTCTTCTTCTACTTCCTTTCTTCTTCTTCTACTTCCTTTTTTCTTCTTCTCATCTTTTTTCTACTTCTTTTCTTTTCTTCTTGTTCTACTACTTCTACTTCTACTTCTTCTACTTCTTCTAATTCTTTTCTAACACTAACACTAACACAATCTAGCACTAACAATTAAACAGCAAAAAATGAAAAAACAGAAGAAAAAAAAAGTAGTCCCTCACCGGAGCAATGGGACGGTCGGCGGGGGTGGTGGCGGGGGCGGCGCCGGGCGGCGGGGTCGGCGGGGAGGGTGGGGGCGAAGGGGTGGTTGGGCGACAAGGCGTCGACGGGTGGGGTGGGGGCGGAGGAGTGGTGGGGCGACGGGGCAAGCGGGGGCGGGGGCGGGGGCGGCGCCGGCCGGCGGGTGGCGGAGTGGTGGTGGGGCGACGGGGCGTCGGCGGGTGGGGTGGGGGCGGAGGCCGGGGTGGTGGGGCGATGGGCCAAGCGGGTGCAGGTGCGGGGGCGGCGGGGGCGGCGCCGGGCGCCGGGGCGGGGACGGCGGGGGGGGGGCGGGGGCGGCGCCGGGCGGCGGGGTCGGCGGTGGGTGGGGATTGATCTGGTGGCGGGGCGTCGGGGAGGAGAGAGGGAGAGAAGAGAAAGTAATTAACGGGCGGGGGATTGCGGCCGTTAGTTAGTCTGCTCTTTGTCGTCCGCCTTTCTTTGTCGTCCGCCTTTGTCTCCCTTTGCCGTCTGCTAGCAGACGGCAAAGAGGTGGGGCGTTATGTTCTCCCCAAACGGGCGGGGGGTGGGGGCCACCTCTCTCTTTGCCGTCAGCCAGCTGACGACAAAGACTCTTTGTCATCAGCTGGCTGACGGCAAAGATCCGGCAGATGGCAAAGGCCTCTTTTGCCGTCTGCCCATTCTTTGTCGTCTGCTTTACGGTAGCTGATGGCAAAGAGCTTCTTTGCCGTCCGCTAGCAGACGACAAAGAGCTGGCAGATGGCAAAGTAGCTGATTCCACTAGTGAGGTGAGAAAGTCTCATCGTAGTCAACTCCTTGAACTTGCGAAAACCTTTCGCAACAAGTCGAGCTTTGTAAACAGTAACATTTCCGTCTGCGTTGGTCTTCTTCTTAAAGATCCATTTATTTTATATGGCTTGTCGATCATCGGGCAAGTCCACCAAAGTCCACACTTTGTTCTCATACATGGATCCCATCTCAGATTTCATGGCCTCAAGCCATTTGGCGGAATCTGGGCTCATCATCGCTTCCTCATAGTTCGTAGGTTCATCATGGTCTATTAACATGACTTCCAGAACAGGATTACCGTACCACTCTGGTCGGATCTTACTCTGGAAGACCTACGAGGTTCTGTAGCAACTTGATCTAAATCTTCATGATCATCATCACTAGCTTCCTCACTAATTGGTGTAGGAATCACGGGAACTGATTTCTATGATGAACTACTTTCCAATAAGGGGAAGGTACAGTTACCTCATCAAGTTCTACTTTCCTCCCACTCACTTCTTTCGAGAGAAACTCCTTCTCTAGAAAGGATCCATTCTTAGCAACAAAGATTTTGCCTTCGGATCTGTGATAGAAGGTGTACCCAAAAGTTTCCTTTGGGTATGCTATGAAGACGCACTTCTCCGATTTGGGTTCGAGCTTATCAGGTTGAAGCTTTTTCACATAAGCATCGCAGCCCCAAACTTTAAGCAACAACAACTTCGGTTTCTTGCCAAACCACAGTTCATAAGGCGTCGTCTCAACGGATTTTGATGATGCCCTATTTAAAGTGAATGCAGCCGTCTCTAAAGCATAACCCCAAAACGATAGCTGTAAATCAGTAAGAGACATCTAGATCGCACCATATCTAATAAAGTACGGTTATGATGTTCGGACACACCAATTCGTTGTGGTGTTCAAGGTGGCGTTAATTGTGAAACTATCCCATGTTGTTTCAAATGAAGACCAAACTCGTAACTCAAATATTCTCCTCCAAGATCAGATTGTAGAAACTTTATTTTCTTGTTACGCTGATTTTCCACTTCACTCTGAAATTCTTTGAACTTTTCAAATGTTTCAGACTTATGCTTTATTAAGTAGATATAACCATATCTGCTCAAATCATCTATGAAGGTAAGAAAATAACGATACCCACCACGAGCATCAATACTCATTGGACCACATACATCAGCATGTATTATTTCCAACAAGTCCGTAGCTCGTTCCATTGTTCCGGAGAACGGAGTTTTAGTCATCTTGCCCATAAGGCACGGTTCGCAAGCACCAAGTGATTCACAATCAAGTGATTCCAAAAGTGCATCGGCATGGAGTTTCTTCATGCACTTTACACCGATATGACCCGAACGGTAGTGCCACAAATAAGTTGCACTATCATTATTAAACTTCAATCTTTTGGCTTCAACACTATGAATATGTGTATCACTACTATCGAGATTCAACAAAAATAGACCACTCAACAGGGGTGCATGACCATAAAAGATATTACTCATATAAATAGAACAACCATTATTCTCTGATTTAAATGAATAACCATCTCACATCAAACAAGATCCAGATATAATGTTCATGCTCAACTCTGGCACCAAATAACAATTATGCAGGTCTAAAACTAATCCCGATGGTAGATGTAGAGGTAGCACGCCGACCGCGATCACATCGACTTTGGAACCATTTCCCACGCGCATCGTCACCTCGTCCTTAGCCAATCTTCACTTAATTCGTAGCCCCTGTTTCGAGTTGCAAATATGAGCAACAGAACTAGTATGAAATACCCAGGCGCTACTGCGAGCATTAGTTAAGTACACATCAATAACATGTCTATCAAATATACCTTTCACTTTGCCATCCTTCTTATTCGCCAAATACTTGGGGCAGTTCCGCTTCCAGTGACCAGTCCCTTTGCAGTAGAAGCACTCAGTTTCAGGCTTAGGTCCAGACTTGGATTTCTTCTCTTGAGCAGCAACCTTTTTGCCGTTCTTCTTGAAGTTCCCTTTCTTCCATTTGCCCTTTTTCTTGAAACTGGTGGTCTTATTGACCATCAACACTTGATGCTCCTTTTTGATTTCTACCTCCGTAGCCTTTAGCATCGCGAAGAACTCGGGAATAGTCTTGTTCATCCCTTGCATATTATAGTTCATCACGAAGCCTTTATAGCTTGGTGGCATTGATTGAAGAACTCTGTCAATGACACAATCAACTGGAAGATCAACTCCCAACTGAGTCAAGTGATTATGATACCAGACATTTTGAGTATGTGTTCACTGACAGAACTATTCTCCTCCATTTTGAAGCTATAGAACTTGTTGGAGACTTCATATCTCTCGACTCAGGCATTTGCTTGAAATATTAACTTCAACTCTTGGAACATCTCATATGCTCCATGACGTTCAAAACGTCTTTGAAGTCCCGATTCTAAGCCGTAATGCATTGCACACTGAACTATCGAGTAGTCATCAGCTTTGCTCTGCCAGACGTTCTTAATGTCATCAGTAGCATCTGCAGCAGGCTTGGCACCTAGCGGTGCTTCCAGGACGTAATTCTTCTGTGCAGCAATGAGGATAATCCTCAAGTTACGGACCCAGCCCGTGTAGTTGCTGCCATCATCTTTCAACTTAGCTTTCTCTAGGAACGCATTAAAATTCAAAGGAACGGTAGCACGGGCCATTGATCTACAACAACATAGACATGCAAAATACTATCAGGTACTAAGTTCATGATAAATTAAAGTTCAATTAATCATATTACTTAAGAACTCCCACTTAGATAGACGTCCCTCTAATCATCTAAGTGATCACGTGATCCAAATCAACTAAACCATGTCCGATCATCATGTGAGATGGAGTAGTTTTCAATGGTTAACATCACTATGTTGATCATATCTACTATATGATTCACGCTCGACCTTCCGATCTCAGTGTTCCAAGGTCATATCTACATATGCTAGGCTCGTCAAGTTTAACCCGAGTATTCTGTGTGTGCAAAACTAACTTGCACCTGTTGTATGTGAATGTAGAGCTTATCACACCCGATCATCACGTGATGTCACGGCACGACGAACTGTAGCAACGGTGCATACTCAGGGAGAACACTTGTACCTTGAAATTTAGTAAGGGGTCATCTTATAATGCTACCGACGTTCTAAGCAACATAAGATGCATAAAGGATAAACATCACATGCAATCAAAATATGTGACATGATATGGCCATCATCATCTTGTGCCCATGATCTCCATCACCGAAGCATCGTCATGATCTCCAACGTCACCGGCGTGATACCTTGATCTCCATCATAGCATCGTTGTCGTCTCGCCAACTATTGTTAGTACGACTATCGCTACTGCTTAGTGATAAAATAAAACAATTACATGGCGATTGCATTGCATACAATAAAGTGACAACCATATGGCTCCTGCCAGTTGCCGATAACTTTGTTACAAAACATGATCATCTCATACAACAATCTATATCACATCATGCCTTGACCATATCACATCACAGCGAGCCCTGCAAAAACAAGTTAGACGCCCTCTACTTTGTTGTTGCAAGTTTTACGTGGCTGCTACGGGCTTCTAGCAAGAACCATTCTTACCTACGCATCAAAACCACAACGATTTTTCGTCAAGTGTGTTGTTTTAACCTTCAACAAGGACCGGGCGTAGCCACACTCGGTCCAACTAAAGTTGGAGAAAACAGACACTCACCAGCCACCTATGTGCAAAGCACGTCGGTAGAACCAGTCTCGTGTAAGCGTACGCGTAATATCGGTCTGACCCGCTTCATCCAACAATACCGCCGAATCAAAGTATGACATGCTGGTAAGCAGTATGACAATTATCGCCTACAACTCTTTGTGTTCTACTCGTGCATATAACATCTACGCATAGACCTGGCTCGGGTGCCACTGTTGGGGAACGCGGTAATTTCAAAAAAAAATCCTACGATCACGCAAGATCTATCTAGGTGATGCATAGCAACAAGAGGGGAGAGTGTTGTCTACGTACCCACGTAGACCGAAAGCGGAAGCGTTATGACAACGCGGTTGATGTAGTAGTACATCTTCACGATCTGACCAATCCTAGCACCGAAGGTACGGCACCTCCACGATCTGCACACATTCAGCTCGGTGACGTCCCACGAGCTCTAGATCCAGCTGAGGTCAAGGGAGAGTTTCATCAGCATGACGGCGTGGCGATGGTGATGATGAAGTTACCGATGTAGGGCTTCGCCTAAGCACTATGACAATATGACCGAGGTGTGTAACTGTGGAGGGGGGCACCGCACACGGCTAAAACAATTGTCAACTTGTGTGCCTTTGGGGTGACCCCCTCCCCCGTATATAAAGGAGGGGAGGGGGAGGCCGGCGGCCAACAAGGGGCGCGCCAAGGGGGATGACTCCTACTCCTAGTAGGAGTAGGCCTCCCACCTTTCCTAGTCCAAGAAGGAGAAGAGGTGGAAGGAGGAGGTGGAGAGAAGGAAGGAAAGGGGGTCCGCCACCCCTTCCCCTTGTCCAATTTGGACTGGGGGAAGCGGGGTCGCGCGCCACCTCCTAGCTGCCCTCTCTCTTCTCCACTAAGGACCATGAGGCCTAATAGCTTCCCGGGTGGATTTCGGTAACCCCCGGTACTCCGGTTATATCCGAAACTTCTCCGGAACACTTCTGGTGTCCGATTATAGTCGTCCAATATATCAATCTTTATGTCTCGACCATTTAGAGACTCCTCGTCATGTCCGTTGTCACATACGGTACTTCGAACAATCTTTGGTACATCATATCACATAAACTCATAATACCAATCGCCATCGAACATTAAGCGTGCGGACCCTACGGGTTCGAGAACTATGTAGAAATGACCGAGACATGTCTCCGGTCAATAACCAATAGCGGAACCTGGATGCTCATATTGGTTCCTACATATTCTATGAAGATCTTTATCGGTCAAACCACATAACAACATACGTTGTTCCCTTTGTCATCGGTATGTTACTTGCCCGAGATTCGATCGTCGGTATCTCAATACATAGTTCAATCTCCTCACCGACAAGTCTCTTTACTCATTCGTAATACTTCATCCCGCAACTAACTCATTAGTCACAATGCTTGCAAGGCTTATTGTGATGAGTATTACCGAGAGGGCCCAGAGATACCTCTCCAAAACACGGAGTGACAAATCCTAATATCGATCTATGCCAACCCAAAAAACACCTTTGGAGACACCTGTAGAGCACCTTTATAATCACCGATTTACGTTGTGACGTTTGGTAGCACACAAAGTGTTCCTTCGGTATTCGGGAGTTGCATAATCTCATAGTCTGAGGAACTTGTATATGTCATGAAGAAAGCAGTAGCAATGAAACTGACACGATCATAATGCTAAGCTAACGGATGGGTCATGTCCATCACATCATTCTCCTAATGATGTGATCTCATTCATCAAATGACAACACATGTCTATGGTAAGGAAACATAACCATCTTTGATTAACGAGCTAGTCAAGTAGAGGCATACTAGGGACTATATGTTTTGTCTATGTATTCACACATGTACTAAGTTTCCGGTTAATACAATTCTAGCATGAATAATAAAAACTTATCATGAATTAAGGAAATAAATAATAACTTTATTATTGCCTCTAGGGCATATTCCTTCAGCGGACGCTACCAGATGCACGCGCCCACCGTACCGACGAAACTGTGGCTCACGCATTACAAGCCTCAATACTAGTAAGCTGCCAAGTGTTGGAGAATGTTACTTGGAAAACAAAAAAAATTCTACGCACACGCAATATCTATCCAAGGAGATACATAGCAACGAGAGGGGAGAGTGTTTCTGCGGACCCTCGTAGACCGTAAGTGGAACCGTTTAGTAACGCGGTTGATGTAGTCGAACTTCTTTGCGATCCACCCGATCGAGTACCGAACGTACGGCACCTCCGCGTTCAGCACATGTTCAGCTCGGTGACGTCCTTGCCTTCTTGATCCAAAAAGACGTGCGAAGTAGTGGATGAGTTCCAGTAGCACAACGGCGTGGTGAGATGATGGTAATGATATATCCGCAAGGCTTCGCCTAAGCACTACGAAAATATGACCGAGGGACGAAACTGTGGAGAGGGCGCCGCACACGGCTAAGAGATTGTCGGGGTTATGTGTGGCACCCCCTCCCACATATATATATAGGTGGGGAGAGGGAAGGCAGCCAGGAGGCGCCCCAAGTGGGGCCTTCCCGCTTGGGCTCCTACCCCAGGCCCCCCCTTCCTTTTTTGTGTGCGGGTGGAAGGCAGGGGGAGGTGGCGCCCCCCTT
Organism: Triticum aestivum; assembly: GCF_018294505.1. Lineage (NCBI taxonomy): Eukaryota > Viridiplantae > Streptophyta > Magnoliopsida > Poales > Poaceae > Triticum > Triticum aestivum. The sequence goes on from NC_057804.1 coordinate 42,931,042, forward strand.
CCTTTCTCTCATGAGGAGGCAAAGGTAGGACGGGCCAACCCTCCCCATTTCCTTCCCCTAGGGCCGGCGGCCAAGGAGAGGGGCGTGCCAACCCCCTTGTGGGCTGGTGTGTCCCTCCTCTTGGCCCATTAGGCCCATATACCTCCCGAGGCTGTCCGGAACCCCTTCCGGTGATCTGGTGACTACCCGGTGCACTCCGAAACTCTTCCGGTGTCCAAATAGTATCGTCCTATATATCAATCTTTACCTCCGGAGCTCCTCATCATGTCCGTGATCTCATCCGGGAATCCGAACAACATTCGGTCACCAAATCATATAACTCATATAACACTATATCATCAACGAATGTTAAGTGTTCGGGACCTACGGGTTCGAGAACTATGTAGACATGACTGAGACACCTCTCCGGTCAATAACCAATAGCGGAACCTGGATGCCCATATTGGTTCCTACATATTCTATGATGATCTTTATCGGCCGCTTATGACGACATACGAAATTCCCTTTGTCTGTCGGTACGTTACTTGCCCGAGATTCGATCGTCAGTATCTTCATACCTAGTTCAATCTCGTTACCGGCAAGTCTCGTTACTCGTCCTGTAATACATCATCTTGTAACTAACTCCTTAGTCACTTTGCTTGCAAGGCTTCTTATGATGTGTATTACTGAGAGGGCCCAGAGATACCTCTCCGATACACGGAGTGACAAATCCTTATCACGATCCATGCCAACTCAACAGATACCTTCGGAGATACGTGTAGAGCATCTTTATGATCACCCAGTTAGTTGTGACATTTGATAGCACACAAGGTATTCTTTCTGTATCCGGGAGTTGCATGATCTCATAGTCAAAGGAATATGTATTTGACATTAAGAAAGCAATAGCAATAAACTGAACGATCATATGCTACGCTAACGGATGGGTCTGGTCCATCATATCATTCTCCTAATGATGTGATCCTGTTATCAAATGACAACACATGTCTATGATTAAGAAACCTTAACCAGTGTTGATCAACGAGCTAGTCTAGTAGAGGCTTACTAGTTAGGGACACGGTATTTGTTTATGTATTCATACATGTATTTAAATTTCCTATCAATACAATTCTAGCATGGATAATAAACCTTTATCATGAATAAGGAAATATAAAATAACAACTTTATTATTGCCTCTAGGGCATATTTCCTTCAGTCTCCCACTTGTACTAGAGTCAATAATCTAGTTCACATCGCCATGTGATTAACACCCATTGTTCACATCGCCATGTGGCTAACACCCAAAGAGTTTACTAGAGTCAATAATCTAGTTCACATCACCATGTGATTAATACCCAAAGAGTACTAAGGTGTGATCATGTTTTGCTTATGAGAGAGGTTTAGTCAACGGGTCTGCCACATTCAGATCCGTGTGTATTTTGCTAATTTCTATGTCTACAATGCTTTGCATGGAGTTACTCTAGCTAATTGCTCCTAGTTTCAATACGTATCCAGATTGAGACTCGGAGTCATCTGAATCGGTGTCATAGCTTGCATCGACGTAAACCTTTACGGTGAACTCTTTCTCACCTCCATAACCATATTCCCTTAGTCATCTTAGGTAACTAAGGATAATTTTGACCACTGTCTAGTGATCTACTCCTGGATCACTATTGTACCCCCTTGCCAAACTCATGGCAAGGTACACAATAGGTCTGGTATGTAGCATGACATACTTTATAGATCCTATGGTTGAGGCATAGGGAATGACTTTAATTCTCTCTCTATCTTCTGTCATGGTCGGGCTTTGAGTCTTACTCAACTTCACACCTTGCAACACAACAAGAATCCTTTCTTTGACTGGTCTATTTTGAACTTCTTCAAAACTTTGCCAAGGTATGTGCTTTGTGAAAGTCCTATTAAGCGTCTCGATCTATCCCTATACATCTTGATGCCCAATATGTAAGTAGCTTCACTGAGGTCTTTCATTGAAAACTCTTAGTCAAGTATCCTTTTATGCTATCCAGAAATTATATATCATTTCCAATCAGCAATATGTCATCTACCTATAATATCAAAAATGCTACAGAGCTCCCACTCACTTTCTTGTAAATACAGGCTTCATCGTAAGTCTGTATAAAACCATATGCTTTGATCGCCTCATCAAAGCGTATATTCCAACTCCGAGATGCTTGCACCAGTCCATAGATGGATCACTGGAGCTTGCACACTTTGTTAGCACCTTTAGGATCGATAAAAAACCTTCTGGTTGCATCATATACAACTCTTATTTAAGAAACCCATTAAGGAATGCAGTTTTGACGTCCATTTGCCAGATTTCATAGTTATAAATGCGGCAATTGCTAACATGATTTTGGACAGACTTAAGCATCGCTACGGGTGAGAAAATCTCATCGTAGTCAACCCCTTGAACTTGTCGAAAACCTTTCATGACAAGTCGAGCTTTATAAACAATGATATTACTATCAGCATTCGTCTTCCTCTTGAAGATTCATTTATTTTCAATGTCCTGTCAATCATTGGGCAAGTCCACCAAAGTCCACACTTTGTTCTCATACATGGATCCTATCTCAGATTTCAAGACCTCAAGTAATTTGTTGGAATCTGGGCTCATCATAGCTTCTTCATAGTTTGTAGGTTCGCCGTTGTCTAACATGACTTCCAGGACATGATTACCATACCACTCTGGTGTGGAACATGTTCTGGTGGACCTACGAAATTCAGTAGTAACTTGAACTGAAGTTTTATGATCATCATCATTAGCTTCCTATCTAGTTGGTGTAGGCATCACAGGAACTTTTTTCCTGGTGTGCTAATTCCCAATTCGATAGAAGGTACAGTTACCTCATCAAGTTCTACTTTCCTCCCACTCACTTCTTTCGAGAGAAACTCCTTCTCTAGAAAGGATCCATTCTTGGCAACAATATCTTGCCTTTGGATCTGTGGAAGAAGGTGTACCCAATAGTTTCCTTAGGGTATCCTATGAAGACACACTTCTCTGATTTAGGTTCGAGCTTACGAGGCTGAAGCCTTTTGACATAAGCGTCGCATCCCAAACTTAGGTTTCTTGCCAAACCACAGTTCATACGATGTCGTCTCAATGGATTCAAACGGTGCCCTGTTTAACGTGAATGTGGTTGTCTCTAATGCATAAGCCCAAATCGATAGTGGTAAATCGGCAAGAGAAATCATAGAACGAAACATATCTAATAAAGTACGGTTACGATGTTTGGGCACACCATTACACTGTGGTGTTCCAGGCGGCATGAGTTGTCAAACAATTACACGTTGTTTTAAATGAAGGACAAACTCGTAACTCAAATATACGCCTCCGCGATCAGATTGTAGAAACTTTATTTTCTTGTTACGATGATTCTCCACTTCACAATGAAATTCTTTGAACTTTTCAAATGTTCCAGGCTTGTGTTTCATCAAGTAGATATATCCATACCTACTCAAATCATCTGTGAAGGTCAGAAAATAACGATACCTGCCGCGTGCCTCAACACTCATCGGACCGCATACATCGGTATGTATTATTTTCAATAAGTCATTAGTTCGCTCCACTGTTCCCGAGAATGGAGTTTTAGTCATCTTGCCCATGATACATGGTTCGAAAGTATCTACGTGGACTTTCTTCATGCACTTTACACCAATATGACCTAAACGGTAGTTCCACAAATACGTTGCACTATCATTACAACTTTGCATCTTTTGGAATCAATATTATGAATATGTGTATCACTACGATCAAGATTCAATAAACCATTCACATTGGGTGTATGACCATAGACGGTTTTATTCATGTAAATAGAATAACAATTATTCTGTGACTTAAACGAATAACCATATTGCAATAAAAATGATCTAATCATATTCATGCTCAACACAAACACCGAATACCATTCATTTAGGTTCAAAACTAATCCCGAAGGTAGAGGGAGTGTGTGATGGTGATCGTATCAACCTTGGAATCACTTCCAACACACATCATCACCTTGCCCTTAACTAGTCTCTATTTATTCTCTGCAGCTCCTGCTTCGAGTTACTAATCTTAGCAACTAAACCTGTATCAAATACCCAGGGTTTACTATGAACACTAGTAAGATACACATCAATAACATGTATATCAAATATACCTTTGTTCACTTTGCCATCCTTCTTATCCGCCAAGTATTTGGGGCAGTTCCACTTCAAGTGACCATTTTCTTTGCAGTAGAAGCACTCAGTTTTAGGCTTGGGTCCAGCTTTGGGCTTCTTCATGGGAGCGGCAACTTGTTTTCCATTCTTCTTGAAGTTCCCTTTCTTCCCTTGCCCCTTTTCTTGAAACTAGTGGTCTTATTAACCATCAACACTTGGTGCTCTTTCTTTGATTTCTATCTCCGCTGGTTTCAGCATCGCGAAGAGCTCGTAATATTTTTCATCATCCCTTGCATATTACAGTTCATCACGAAGCTCTAGTAGCTTGGTGATAGTGACTGAAGAAATTTGTCAGTCACTATCTTATCTAGAAGATTAACTCCCACTTGATTCAAGTGATTGTAGCACCCAGACATTCTGAGCACATGCTCACTGGCTGAGCCATTCTCCTCCATCTTGTAGGCAAATTACTTGTCAGAGGTCTCATACCTCTCAACACGGGCATTGATACGTCCATTTTGCATCATGCTTTTATATCAATATTTATTGCATTATGGGCTGTTATTACACATTATATCTCAATACTTATGGCTATTCTCTCTTATTTTACAAGGTTTACCATGAAGAGGGGGAATGCCGACAGCTAGAATTCTGGCTGGAAAAGGAGCAAACGTTGGAAACCTATTTTGCACAGCTCCAAAAGTCCTGAAACTCCACGAAACAACTTTTTGGATTTAATAAGAATTTCTAAGCGAAAGAAATGGGCCAGGGGGCCCACACCCTGTCCAGGAGCGGAGCCCCCCCCCCCCCCCCGTAGGGCGCGCCCCCTATCTCCTGGGTCCCCTGGTGGGCTTCCGGCGTCCATCTTCTGTTATATGAAGGGTTTTGTCCTGGAAAAAAATCGGGGGCAAGCTTACGGGACGAAACTCCGCCGCCACGAGGCGGAACCTTGGCGGAATCAATCTAGGGCTCTAGCGGAGCTGTTCTGCCGGGGACACTTCCCTCCGGGAGGGGGAAATCATCACCAACGATCCTCTCATCAGGAGGGGGTCAATCTCCATCAACATCTTCATCAACACCATCTCCTCTCAAAACCCTAGTTCATATCTTGTATCCAATCTTGTATCAAAACCACAAATTGGTACCTGTGGGTTGCTAGTAGTGTTGATTACTCTTTGTAGTTGATGCTATTTGGTTTACTTGGTGGAAGATCATATGTTCAGATCCTTTATGCATATTATTACCCCTCTGATTATGAACATGAATATGCTTTGTGAGTAGTTACGTTTGTTCCTGAGGACAAGGGTGAAGTCTTGCTATTAGTAGTCATGTGAATTTGGTATTCATTCGATATTTTGATGAGATGTATGTTGTCTTTCCTCTAGTGGTGTTATGTGAACATCGACTACATGACACTTCACCATTATTTGGGCCTAGAGGAAGGCATAGGGAAGTAATAAGTAGATGATGGGTTGCTAGAGTGACAGAAGCTTAAACCCTAGTTTATGCGTTGCTTCGTTAGGGGTTGATATGGATCCATATGTTTAATGTTGTGGTTAGGTTTACCTTAATACTCCTTTTTGTAGTTGTGGATGCTTGCAATAGGGGTTAATCATAAGTGGGATGCTTGTCCATGTTAGGGCAGTACCCAAGTTCCGGTCCACCCACATATCAAATTATCAAAGTACCGAACGCGAATCTTATGAACGTGATGAAAACTAGCTTGACGATAATTCCCAATGTGTCCTCGGGAGCTCCTTCTTCATTATTAGAGTTTGTCCAGGCTTATCCTTTGCTACACAAAGGATTGGGCCACATTGCTGCACTTTATTTACTTTATTTACTTTTTTCTCGTTACCATTTATCTTATCACAAAACTATCTATTACCTACTATTTCAGTGCTTGCAGAAAAAACCTTACTGAAAACCGCTTATCATTTCCTTCTGCTTCTTGTTGGGTTCGACACTCTTACTTATCTAAAGGACTATGATAGATCCCCTATACTTGTGGGTCATCAGGCATTAGTCTGAAATACCAATTTCAGATCTTGGAACATATCATATGTTCCATGGCATTCAAAAACATCTTTGGAGCCACGATTCTAAGCCGTAAAGCATGGCACACTAAACTATGAAGTAGTCATCATATCTCGCTTGTCAAACATTCATAACGTCTGCATCAGCTCCTGCAATAGGTTTGTCACCTAGCGGTGCATCAAGGACATAACTCTTTTGTGCAACAATGAGGATAATCCTCAGATCACGAACCCAGTACGCATTATTTCTACCATCATCTTTCAACTTAGTTTTCTCTAGGAACGTATCAAAAAATAGGGAAGATCATGGTAAAAAGGGGAAGCTACATCGCGAGCTATTGAACCACAACAGAATTTGCAAAGACATTTTGACTATGTTCATGACAAATCTTAGTTCAATTAATCAAATTACTAATGAACTCCCACTTAAATCAACATCCTTCAAGGTGTCTAGGTGATACATGATCAAAATCAACTAACCCATGTCCGATCATCACATGAGATGGGGTAGCCATCAATGGTGAACATCTTCATGTTGATCATATCTACTATATGATCATGTTCGACCTTTCGGTCTCAAGTGTTCCGAGACCATGTTTGTACACGCTAGGCTCATCAAGTTTAATCCAAGTATTCCACGTGTGTAAATCTGGCTTACACCCTTTGTATCTGAACGTAGAGTCTATCACACCCGATCATCACGAGGTGCTTCAAAACGACAAACTTTAGCAACGGTGCATACTCAGGGAGAAAACTTTTATCTTGAAATTCAGTGTAGGGATCATCTTATAATGCTACTGTCGTTCTAAGCAAAATAAGATGCATAAAGGATAAACATCGCATGCAATCAAAATATGTGACATGATATGGCCATCATCATCTTGTACTTTTGATCTCCATCAGCAAAGCATCTTCATGATCTCCAACGTCACCGGCTCGCCACCTTGATCTCCATCGTAGCGTCAGGGTCGTCTCGCCAACTATTGCTAATGCATAGCGATAAAGTGAAGCAATTACATGGCGCTCTTGCATTTCATACAATAATTAAGAGACAACCCTAAGGCTCCTGCCGGTTGACGATATTACAAAACATGATCATCTAATACAACAATGTATATCACATCACTTCTTGACCATATCACGTCACAACATACCCTGCAAAAACAAGTTAGACGTCCTCTACTTTGTTGTTGCAAGTTTTACGTGGCTGCTACGGGCAACTAGCAAGAACCGTTCTTACATACGCAAAACCACAATGGTGATTATCAAGTTTTTTGTTTTAACCTTCTTCAAGGACCGGTCGTAGTCAAATTTGCTTCAACTAAAGTAGGAGAAATAGACACCCGCCAGCCACCTTTATGCAAAACAAGTTGCATGTCAGTTGGTGGAACCGGTCTCATGTGCGTGGACATGTAAGGTTGGTTCAGGGCGCTTCATCCCATAATGCCGCCGAATCAAAATAAGACGTTGGTGGTAAGCAGTATGAACCTCACCGCCCACAACTCTTTGTGTTCTACTCGTGCATATAATCTACACATAGACCTGGCTCTAATACCACTGTTGGGGAACGTTGCATGGAAAACAAAAAAAATCTACACACACGCAAGATCTATCAATGAGATGCATAGCAACGAGAGGGGAGAGTGTGTCTATGTAACCTCGTACACCATAAGCGAAAGCATTTAGTAACGCGGTTGATGTAGTCGAACTTCTTTGCGATCCAACCGATCGAGTACCAAATGTATGACACCTCCGCGTTCAGCACACGTTCAGCTGGGTGATGTCCTCGCCTTCTAGATCCATCAAGACGTGCAAAGTAGTGGATGAGTTCCGGCAGCACGACGACGTGGCGACGGTGATGGTGACGCTATCTCCGCAGGGCTTTGCCTAAGCACTACGAAAATATGACCGAGGAATGGAACTATGGAGAGGAGCGCCGAACACGGCTAAAAGATTTTCATGGTTATGTGTGGCGTCCCCTCCCACATATATATAGGTGGGGGGAGAGGGGAGGCGGCCAAGAGGCGCCCCAAGTGGGGCCTAATCCCACTTAGGCTCCTGCCCCAAGCCGCGCCACTCTCCTTGTTTATGTGCGGGAGGAAGGGAGGGGGAGGTGGTGCCCCCCCCCTTTCCTTTCTCTCATGAGGAGTGATGCAGCTTGAACTACGTTGGTATTTCCCCAAAGAGGAAGGGATGATGCAGCACAGCAACAGTAGGTATTTCCCTCAGTGATGAGACCAAGGTTATCGAACCAGTAGGAGAACCATGCAACAGTACGTAAACGGTACCTGCACACAAAGAATAAATACTTGCAACCCGACATGTTAAAGGGGTTGTCAATCCCTTTCGGGTAACGGTGCCAGAAATTGTCAAGTTGATGAGATAAAATTATAGTAGATTGATAGATGCAAATAAAAGAAAATAAAATTCAGCGAGGTATTTTGGATTTTTGATAATATAGATCTGAAAATAAAAGTTGCAAATAAATAAAAAAGGCAAATAGCAAAATAGATCTGAAAGTATATGATGAGAAAATAGACCCGGGGGCCATAGATTTCACTAGTAGCCTCTCTCTCGAGAAAAATAGCATACGATGATTAAACAAATTACTTTTGGGCAATTTATAGAACTTCACATAATTATGACGATATCCAGGCAATGATCATTATATAGGCATCACGTCCAAGATTAGTAGAGAGACTCCTGCATGCATCTACTACTATTACTCCACACATCGACCGCTGTCCAGCATGCATCTAGTGTATTAAGTTCATGGAAAAATGGAGTAATGCAATAAGAAAGATGACATGATGTAGACAAGATCTATTCATGTAGGAATAAAACCCATCTTGTTATCCTTAATAGCAACGATACATACGTGTCAGTTCCCCTTCTGTCACTGGGATTGGGCACCGTAAGATCGAACCCATCACAAGCACCTCTTCCCATGGCTAGAAAACTCGATCTAGTCGGCCTAACTAAACCAAAGATTCGAAGAAGAAATACAAGGCTATAAGTAATCATGCATATAAGAGATCAAAAGACTCAAATAACTTTCATGGATAAAAACATAGATCTGATCATAAACTCAAAATTCATCGGATCCCAACAAACACACCGCAAAAAGAGTTACATCAAATAGATCTCCAAGAGACCATTGTATTGAGAATCAAAAGAGAGAGAGGAAGCCATCTAGCTACTAACGACAGACCCATAGGTCTACAATGAACTACTCCCGCATCATCGCAGAGGAACCAATGAGGATGATGAACCCCTCCGTGATGGTGTCTAGATTGGATCTATGGTTTCTGGAACTTGCGGCGGATGGAATTGTTCCTCGTCACCTACCCTAGTGTTTCTGGAATATTGGGCTATTTATAGAGCAAAGAGGCGGTGCGGGAGGCGGCCGAGGTGGGCACAACCCACCAGGGCACGCCTGGGCCCATAGGCCCGCCCAGGTGGGTTGTGCTCCACTTGGAGCCCCCCTCTGGTACTTCTTTGGCCCAACAGGTGTCTTCTGGTCCGGAAAAAATAACCAAAAAGTTTTGCTGCCTCTAGGGCATATTCCCTTCACCAAGTAGCTCGGAACCCCCGCCAGCACAGTGCCTTACATCATCAACATAAACGTAGCACCACTCTTCTCCAAGTATTCTTCGCTGTAGCTCGTCCGGGCGTGAACGGCGGGCCTAGGTTGGAAAGGTGGTAGGAATAGGCGAGGCGATTTGCCTTCGCCTAGTGCTTAGGTGTTGCTTAATTAAGTACCCTAGGTGTGGCCTAGGCGGCTATATAGTTTTTACTATCAGGGTGTATCTGTGGTTATTATATGTGTATTGATATTAATTCAGGGCATATAAATAAGTTAACTTCCAGCTGCTACCATTGCAATATGACCCGTTTGGCATATCAGTGCAATATGGCATCATTTCTTTCTTGGGTAGACAATATCTTGCTTGACCTGCCTAGACTCCCACTTATGCCCTAGGCGAGGCATTTGGCCATTGCCTAGCGCCTAGGCGTGCCTAAGTGCCTCCTAGGCACTACCTTTTCCAACAGAGGGTCGAACAAGGAGCAGATGGGTGCTGATACGTCCATTTTGCATCATGCTTTTATATCAATATTTATTGCATTACGGGCTGTTATTAAACATTATATCTCAATACTTATGGCTATTCTCTCTTATTTTACAAGGTTTACCATGAAGAGGGGGAATACCAGCAGCTGGAATTCTGGCTGGAAAAGGAGCAAACGTTGGAAACCTATTCTGCACAGCTCCAAAAGTCCTGAAACTCCATGAAACAACTTTTTGGATTTAATAAGAATTTCTGAGCGAAAGAAATAGGCCAGGGGGGCCACACCCTGTCTAGGAGACAAGGGGCGCCCCCCCTATAGGGCGCGCCCCCCTATCTCCTGGGCCCCCTGGTGGGCTTCCGGCGTCCATCTTCTGCTATATCATCACTTTTACCCTGGAAAAAATTATGGGCAAGCTTACGGGACGAAACTCCACCGCCACGAGGCGCAACCTTGGCGAAATCAATCTAGGGCTCTGGCAGAGCTGTTCTGCCGGGGACACTTCCCTCCGGGAGGGGGAAATCATCATCAACGTCATCACCAACGATCCTCTCATCGGGAGGGGGTCAATCTCCATCAACATCTTCACCAGCACCATCTCCTCTCAAAACCCTAGTTCATCTCTTGTATCCAATCTTGTATCAAAACCACAATTTGGTACCTGTGGGTTGCTAGTAGTGTTGATTACTCCCTGTAGTTGATGCTAATTGGTTTACTTAGTGTAAGATCATATGTTCAGATCCTTTATGCATATTATTACTCCTCTGATTATGAACATGAATATGCTTTGTGAGTAGTTACGTTTGTTCCTGAGGACATGGGTGAAGTCTTGCTATTAGTAGTCATGTGAATTTGGTATTCGTTCGGTATTTTGATGAGATGTATGTTGTCTTTTCCTCTAGTGGTGTTATGTGAACGTCGACTACATGACACTTCACCATTATTTTGGCCTATAGGAAGGCATGGGGAAGTAATAAGTAGATGATGGGTTGCTAGAGTGACAGAAGCTTAAACCCTAGTTTATGCGTTGCTTCGTTAGGGGCTGATATGGATCCATATGTTTAATGTTGTGGTTAGGTTTACCTTAATACTGCTTTTGTAGTTGCGGATGCTTGCAATAGGGGTTAATCATAAGTGGGATGCTTGTCCAAGTTAGGGCAGTACCCAAGTAACGGTCCACCCACATATCAAATTATCAAAGTACCGAACGTGAATCATATGAACGTGATGAAAACTAGCTTGACGATAATTCCCAATGTGTCCTCGGGAGCTCCTTTATCATTATTAGAAAATGTCCAGGCTTATCCTTTGCTACATAAAGGATTGGGCCACCTTGCTGCACTTTATTTACTTTATTTACTTGTTGCTTGTTACTATTTATCTTATCACAAAACTATCTATCACTTACAATTTCAGTGCTTGCAGAGAAAACCTTACTGAAAACCGCTTATCATTTCCTTCTGCTCCTCGTTGGGTTTGACACTCTTACTTATCAAAAGGACTACGATAGATCCCCTACACTTGTGGGTCATCAAGACTCTTTTCTGGCGCCGTTGTCGGGGAGTGTAGCGCTTTTGGTGAGTGGAACTTGGTAAGGAAACATTTATATAGTGTGCTGAAATTTTCTGTTACTTGTCACTATGGAAACTAATCCTTTGAGGGGCTTGTTTGGGGTATCTTCACCCCAACCAGAAGAGAAAAGAGTTGCTCCTCAACCTACTGAACTTTATGAAAATATTCACTTTGAGATTCCTTCGGGTATGATAGATGGGCATGTTATTTCTTTCTTGGGTGAAACTGCTAATATTGCTAGACCTGATACTAAGACACGTAGACCTGTCGTAGGCATGCCTGTTATTTTTGTTAAAATAGGAGATCATTGTTATCATGGCTTATGTGATATGGGTGCTAGTGCTAGTGCGATACCTTATGATCTTTATAAAGAAATTATGCACGACATTGCACCCATTGAATTAGAAGACATTGATGTTACTATTAAGCTTGCTAATAGGGATACCATTAAGCCTATTGGGATTGTTAGAGATGTTGAAGTTTTGTGTGGGAAGGTTAAATGCCCTGCTAATTTTCTTGTTCTTGGTTCCCCACAAGATGATTTTTGTCCCATTATTTTTGGTAGACCCTTCTTGAATACTGTTAGTGCTAAGATTAATTGTGAAAAGAATATTGTCACTGTTGGCATAGATGGTATGTCTCATGAGTTTAATTTCGCTAAGTTTAGTAGACAACCTCGTGAAAGGGAACCACCTAGTAAGGATGAAATTATTGGTCTTGCTTCCATTGTTGTTCCTCCAACTGGTCCGTTAGAACAATATTTGCTAGACCATGAAAACGATATGTTTATGAAGGAAAGGGAAGAAATAGATGAAGTGTTCCTTAAACAGGAACCTATGCTGAAACATAATCTTCCCGTTGAAATTCTTGGGGGTCCCCCTCCACCCAAGGGTGATCCCGTGTTTGAACTCAAACCATTACCTGATAATCTTAAGTATGCTTATCTTGATGAAAAAGAAATATATCATGTTATTATTAGTGCTAACCTTTCAGAGAAAGAAGAAGAAAGATTATTGAAAACTCTGAAGAAGCACCGAGCTTCTATTGGATATACTCTGGATGATCTTAAGGGCGTTAGTCCCACATTATGTCAGCACAAAATTTCAGTGGAGAAAGATGCCAAACCAGTTAGAGATCCTCAAAGACGATTAAATCCCAAGATGAAGGAAGTGGTAAGAAAGGAGATACTAAAGCTCCTTGAGGCATGTATTATTTATCCCGTTGCTGATAGTGAATGGGTAAGCCCTGTCCATTGTGTCCCTAAAAAGGGAGGTATTACCGTTGTTCCTAATGATAAAGATGAATTGATCCTGCAAAGAATTATTACAGGTTATAGGATGGTAATTGATTTCCGTAAGTTAAATAAAGCTACTAAGAAAGATCATTACCCTTTACCTTTTATTGATCAAATGCTAGAAAGGCTATCCAAACACACACATTTTTGCTTTCTAGATGGTTATTCTGGTTTCTCTCAGATACCTGTATTAGCGAAACATCAATCTAAAACTACTTTTACTTGCCCTTTTGGTACTTTTGCTTATAGACGTATGCCTTTTGGTTTATGTAATACACCTGCTACCTTTCAAAGATGCATGATGGCTATATTCTCTGATTTTTGTGAAAAGATTTGTGAAGTATTCATGGATGACTTCTCCGTCTATGGATCCTCTTTTGATGATTGTTTGAGCAACCTTGATCGAGTTTTGCAGAGATGCGAAGACACTAGTCTCGTCCTGAATTGGGAAAAGTGTCACTTTATGATTAATGAAGGCATTGTCTTGGGGCACAAGATCTCCGAGAGAGGTATTGAAGTTGATAAAGCCAAGGTTGATGCTATTGAAAAGATGCCATGTCCCAAGGACATAAAAGGTATAAGAAGTTTCCTTGGTCACACCGGTTTTTATAGGAGGTTCATTAAGGACTTTCTAAAATCTCTAGGCCTCTGACTAATTTATTGCAAAAAGATATTCCTTTTGTCTTTGATGATGATTGTGTAGAAGCATGTGAAACACTTAGGAAAGCTTTGATCACTGCACCTATTGTTCAGTCGCCTGATTGGAATTTACCTTTTGAAATTATGTGCGATGCTAGTGATTATGCTGTAGGTGTTGTTTTAGGGAAAAGAGTCGATAAGAAATTGAATGTTATCCAGTATGCTAGTAAGACTCTTGATACTGCCCAGAGAAATTACGCTACTACTGCAAAAGAGTTCTTAGCAGTTGTGTTTGCATGTGATAAGTTTAGACCTTATATTGTCGATTCCAAAGTTACTATTCACATTGATCATGCTGCTATTAAATATCTTATGGAAAAGAAAGATGCTAAGCCTAGACTCATTAGATGGGTTCTCTTGCTCCAAGAACTTGACTTGCATATTATTGATAGAAAGGGAGCTGAGAACCCCATTGCAGATAACTTGTCTAGGTTAGAGAATGTTCTTGATGACCCACTGCCTATTAATGATAGCTTTCCTGATGAACAATTAGCAGTCGTCAATGCTTCTCGTACCGCTCCTTGGTATGCTGATTATGCTAATTATATTGTTGCTAAATACATATACCGCCTAGTTTCACATACCAACAAAAGAAAAAGTTCTTTTATGATTTAAGACATTACTTCTGGGATGATCCACACCTTTATAAAGAAGGAGTAGATGGTGTTATTAGATGTTGTGTGCCTGAGCATGAACAGGAACAGATTCTACGTAAGTGTCACTCTGAATCCTATGGAGGACACCACGCTGGAGATAGAACTGCACACAAGGTACTACAATCTGGTTTTTATAGGCCCACTCTCTTCAAAGATGCTCGTAAGTTTGTCTTATCTTGTGATGAATGTCAAAGAATAGGTAACATTAGTAGACGTCAAGAAATGCCTATGAATTATTCTCTTGTTATTGAACCGTTTGATGTTTGGGGCTTTGATTATATGGGACCTTTTCTTGCCTCTAATGGTTATACACATATTTCAGTTGCTATTGATTATGTTACTAAGTGGGTAGAAGCTATTCCAACTAGTAGTGTTGATCATAACACTTATATTAAAATGCTTAAAGAAGTTATTTTTCCAAGGTTTGGAGTCCCTAGATATCTTATGACTGATGGTGGTTCACATTTTATTCATGGTGCTTTCCGTAAGATGCTTGCTAAGTATGATGTCAATCATAGAATCGCATCTCCTTATCATCCGCAGTCTAGTGGTCAAGTAGAGTTGAGCAATAGAGAGCTCAAATTAATTTTGCAAAAGATTGTGAATAGATCTAGAAAGAATTGGTCCAAAAAACTTGATGATGCATTATGGGCCTATAGAACTGCATACAAAAATCCTATGTGTCTCCTTATAAGATGGTTTATGGAAAAGCATGTCATTTACCTCTTGAACTTGAACATAAGGCATATTGGGCTATTAAAGAGCTCAATTATGACTTCAAACTTGCCGGTGAGAAGAGGTTGTTTGATATTAGCTCACTTGATGAATGGAGAACCCAAGCCTATGAGAATGCCAAGCTTTTCAAAGAAAAAGTCAAACGCTGGCATGATAAGAGGATACAAAAGCGTGAGTTTAACGTAGGAGATTATGTGTTATTATTCAACTCTCATTTAATATTTTTTGGAGGAAAACTTCTCTCAAAATGGGAAGGTCCCTACGTTATCGAGGAGGTCTATCGTTCTAGTGCTATAAAAATCAACAACTTCGAAGGTACAAATCCGAGGGTGGTAAACGGTCAAAGAATTAAACACTATATTTCAGGTAATCCTATCAATGTTGAAACTAATATTATTGAAACCGTAACCCCTGAGGAATACATAAGGGACACTTTCCAGAACGTTCCAGACTCCGAAAAGGTATAGGTATCTGGTACGGTAAGTAAAGCGACTCCAAAACAACTTTAATGGCAATTTTTATCAGTTTTGGATTATTTAAGAATTTTAGGAAGAAAGAAGTAGTCCGAAAGGGACATGAGGCCCCCACGAGAGTGGAGGGCGCCCCCCTGTAGGGTGCGCCCCCTGTCTCGTGGGTACCTCGTGTGCCTCCCGGACTCCGTTTTCTTGCACGTTACGTATTTTGGTCGATAAAAATTTATTATATATACTCCCGAAGGTTTTGACCACCGTATCACGCAAATATCCTCTGTTTTCGTTTCGAGTTGTTTCTGTTGCAGACTAAGAACACCATGACGTCGCGCTCCTTTAACAACGAAGACAAGGATGCTTGCCTATTGAAGATAGAGCTGAAAAGAGAAGAATCAGAAGAGATCAACAAGGATGAAGAGACTAAGAAGGCCATGGAGGTTCAAGCTCTGGCGGTGAAAGAAGAAGATATTTCTCAACCTTTACCTAACCTTTTCACTCCAACAGAGATTGAAGCTTTCAAGATGATTGAGTTAGCTTGCATACAGAACAAGTATATTACACAGGAGAATATCCTGTTGAAGGATCATATCGCCGGACTCAAGGGCATTATCCGCAAGTTGGAGGAGCTTTTACGCTCGATGTGCGATTATCCCCCGTCATCATCACCACCTCCATCACCTCCAAAGAAATAATCACATGGGTATGGGCACTCCCCTTGGCAACTGCCAAGCTTGGGGGAGGTGCCCCGGTATCGTATCACCATCACACTCCTATCTTTACCGCTTTATTTAGTTCTATCCTTTTAGTAGTATCTTGATCTAGTAGTTTGAAGTTTTGCTTTCAAGTAGTTTTGAGTTTTGCTTTGTGATCTCTTTTTGTAATCGAGTCCGTGTGCTATCTATAATAAAGATTAGTGTTGAGTCAAGGGCTTTGCTATGTTGCTATGATCTTGAGAAAGTAGAAAGAATAAAAGAGTTAATATTGATCTTATGGATAGTGATAACTTCACACATAGAAAGTATGAGGCATAAAAATTGTTGAGAGTTGATGAACGTAGCCTTGGTCATCGTTGCAATTAATAGGAAGTGATAAGGAAAGAGGAGTTCACATATAAATATATTATCTTGGACATCTTTTATGATTGTGAAGCACTCATTTAGTATGACATGCTAAAAGAGTTGATGTTGGACAAGGAAGACAACGTAATGGTTTATGTTTTTCCGACATCTCAGTTAAAGTATATTGTCATTGACCTTTCAAACATGTTGAGCTTGCCTTTCCCCTCATGCTAGCCAAATTCCTTGCACCAAGTAGAGATACTACTTGTGCTTCCAAATATCCTTAAACCCACTTTTGCCATGAGAGTCCACCATACCTACCTATGGATTGAGTAAGATCCTTCAAGTAAGTTGTCATCGGTGCAAGCAATAAAAATTGCTCTCTAAATATGTATGACTTATTAGTGCAGAGAAAATAAGCTTTGTACAAACTTGTTGTGGAAGTAACAAAACCGACGGATTGCATAATAAAGGTCCACATACAAGGGGAAATATAAAGTGACGTTCTTTTGCATTAAGATTTTGTGCATCTACCTTAAACACGCATGACAACCTCTGCTTCCCTCTGCGAAGGGCCTATCTTTTACTTTATGTTTTTACTTTATGCTTGAGTCAAGGTGATCCTCACCTTTCCCTTTTTCATTTTATCCTTTGGCAAGCTCCTCGTGTTTGAAAGATCATGATGCATATATCCAATTGGATGTAAGTTAGCATGGGCCATTATTGTTGACATCACCTAAAGGTGAATTCGTTGGGAGGCAACACAATAAGCCCCTATCTTTCTCAATGTCCGGCTGAAACTCTATAACCACAAGTATTGCGTGAGTGTTAGCAATTATAGAACACTACGAGATAGTTGAATATGCGAGCTTGCTGAAAAGCTTTATTATTGACTCTTTCTGATGTTACGATAAATTGCAATTGCTTCAATGACTGAGATTATAGTTTGTTAGTTCCCAATGAAGTTTTTGAACCATACTTGACATTGTGAATTGTTTATCACTTGAGCATAGGAAATCATATGACAAATTCTATATATGTTGTTTTTATTAGAATGATCATGATGCCCTCATGTCCATATATTTTTATCGACACCTCTATCTCTAAACATGTGGACATATTTTTCGATTTCACCTTCCGCTTGAGGACAAGCGAGGTCTAAGCTTGGGGGAGTTGATACGTTCATTTTGCATCATGCTTTTATATCAATATTTATTGCATTATGGGTTGTTATTACACATTATATCTCAATACTTATGGCTATTCTCTCTTATTTTACAAGGTTTACCATGAAGAGGGGGAATGCCGGCAGCTGGAATTCTGGCTGGAAAAGGAGCAAATGTTGGAAACCTATTCTGCACAGCTCCAAAAGTCTTGAAACTCCACGAAACAAAAGTCCTGAAACTCCACGAAACAACTTTTTGGATTTAATAAGAATTTCAGAGCGAAAGAAATAGTCCAGGGGGCCCACACCCTGTCCAGGAGACAGCCCCCCCCCCTATAGGGCGCGCCCCTATCTCCTGGGCCCCCTGGTGGGCTTCCGGCGTCCATCTTCTACTATATCATCACTTTTACCCTGGAAAAAATCGTGGGCAAGCTTATAGGACGAAACTCCACCGCCACGAGGCGGAACCTTGGCGGAATCAATCTAGGGATCTGGCAAAGCTGTTCTGCCGGGGACACTTCCCTCCGGGAGGGGGAAATCATCACCAAAGTCATCACTAACGATCCTCTCATCGGGAGGGGGTCAATCTCCATCAACATCTTCACCATCACCATCTCCTCTCAAAACCCTAGTTCATCTCTTGTATCCAATCTTGTATCAAAACCACAAATTGGTACCTGTGGGTTGCTAGTAGTGTTGATTACTCCTTGTAGTTGATGCTAATTGGTTTACTTGGTGGAAGATCATATGTTCAGATCCTTTAGCATATTATTACTCCTCTGATTATGAACATGAATATGCTTTGTGAGTAGTTACGTTTGTTCCTGAGGACATGGGTGAAGTCCTGCTATTAGTAGTCATGTGAATTTGGTATTCGTTCGATATTTTGATGAGATGTATGTTGTCTTTTCCTCTAGTGGTGTTATGTAAACGTCGACTACATGACACTTCACCATTATTTGGGCCTAGAGGAAGGCATGGGGAAGTAATAAGTAGATGATGGGTTGCTAGAGTGACAGAAGCTTAAACCCTAGTTTACGTGTTGCTTCGTTAGGGGCTGATATGGATCCATATGTTTAATGCTGTGGTTAGGTTTACCTTAATACTTCTTTTGTAGTTGCGGATGCTTGCAATAGGGGTTAATCATAAGTGGGATGCTTGTCCAAGTTAGGGCAGTACCCAAGTACCGGTCCACCCACATATCAAATTATCAAAGTACCGAACGCTAATCGTATGAACGTGATGAAAACTAGCTTGACGATAATTCCCAGTGTGTCCTCAGGAGCTCCTTTATCATTATTAGAAATTGTCCAGGCTTATCCTCTGCTACATAAAGGATTGGGCCACCTTGTTGCACTTTATTTACTTTATTTACTTGTTGCTCGTTACTATTTATCTTATCACAAAACTATCTATCATTTACAATTTCAGTGCTTGCAGAGAAAACCTTACTAAAAACCGCTTATCATTTCCTTCTGCTCCTCGTTGGGTTCGACACTCTTACTTATCGAAAGGACTACGATAGATTCCCTACACTTGTGGGTCATCAGGTGCCTGCATGTTGTTCGCTATAATGCCTTGAGCGGGCGAGCCGGCATACGACGACCCGGATGGGGGGATGCTCGATATCATCCATAACAGAGGTGAAGGAGGAGGATGTGGCTATGAGGATGGGAAGGTGGAAGACTTGATCCCACCCAGTCTGATAACTACTAGCAGCAACAGTTCTACACCTAGACGACCATGCAGTAATCCTACACCCAGACCGGTGTGGGCACACAACAACAGCAGCATTGGGACACCGGATAGCATCAGCCGGAGGGGAAGAAGGAGGAGGAGGGGGGACGACGAGGATGATGATCCGGATGATACAACTGGTGATCCAAAGAAGAAGGGTAGAGAAGAAAGCTTCAACATGTGGGAGGATGAGCTGTTGTGCGATGCATGGTTGGCCACTAGCCTCGATCCTCTCCATGGCACAGAGCAAAAAGGCACAACCTTTTGAAAGAACATTCAATATGGTTCCATGAACACAATCATTTCGCGCCCTACTTCGATGCAGTCATCTGCAACCGTGAAAGGAAGTCCCTCAACCATCGATGGTACACCATCCAAGAGGCCGTGTCCAAGTATTTCGTGTACTTGAAGCATCTCATCGCACGGTGGCCTAGCGGTGCACAAATCACCGAGCAAGTAAATTGATCACTAGCCAGACATAAATTGTTCTGTTGCTCACTAGCCGGATATGCTTAGTTTTGTTGATCACTAGCCAGACATGCCTTTTTTGTTTCTCACTAGCCGGATATGCTTAGTTTTGTTGATCACTAGCCGGACATGCATTGTTTTGTTGCTCACTAGCCAGATATGCCTAGTTTTGTTCATCACTAGCCGTATATGCATTGTTTTAATGCTCACTAGCCGCTTATGCTTAGTTTTGTTGATCACTTGTCGGACATGCATTGTTTTGTTTCTCACTTGCCGGATATGTATTATTTTGTTGATCACTAGCCGGATATGCGTTGTTTTGTAGCCTTCTCGTGCTTTGTTTGGTGTACAAGAAGTTGGAGAAGAAAAACTTCACCGTCATGCATTATTGGTTGAAGTTCAATGGGCAACCGAAGTGAAACCCTTTCATAGCCAAGACCGCTGCCCAAGACGATGCGCAAGAAACCGGTGACCCTAATGATCCAACCCAAGAACCGCCGAAGAAGGTTGGAAGATTTTTACAAGTAAATAAGTGGGAGGAGGAGAGGGCGAAGCGAGAACGTGTGGAGGCCAAGCTGAAGGAGAAGTTCGAGGACATCTTGTCGAAGAAGGAGGAGGCATCCGTGAAGCACTCGGACCTCAAGGAGGAGAAAAAGGCGGAGAGGTTCAAATTGTTGATGAAGGCGATGGACAAGAAGCTCAAACCCGAAGAGAGGAGGACCATGATAGAAAAGAGGAAGGTCGCGCTCGAGGAAAAGAAGGTGAAGATCGCTGCCAATATGGAGGACACCAAGATGTTAGCCTTGAATGTGGACTCTTTGGATGCCAATGCAAGAATGATCGTGCAATCCGTTGCAGCGGCAAAAAGATTAGTTGGCGACAGAGCACAATGAGGACACGGCGGAGGCGGACTCTGAGGCTATCTAAGCGGCGGCGACGGCACCTTGATCGCGGAGCAGACGGCTGGAATTGCCGGTCTGGTAGGACAAAATATTGCACGGACTGCCAGACTGATGTTCTTTTGTATTCGAGCATGTGAAAACTAATCATACTTGTTTCTTTTTTGTTGTGATCGGGCATGCGATCCGGAGCCAGTGATCCGGCGCGTTGTTTGGATCGGACTAAATTTGAATTTTAAATTGCTCCTTACTGATGGACATATACATGATAGCGTTGGATGACGGCCTCCTTCATCCATGTCCGCGGACTGATCCCCTGTCTGTCGATGGATGCGGGAGAACATTTGTGGGTTGTTGTTGAAGATGTCCTGACTGACTGACTTGATGGTTCAATTACAGGGTTCGTCCATTCAACTCCACAAGTCCTGCGCTTTATAGTGCCACAAAAGAAAGTGACGAGCCCGTCTCGACTGACTAGCTCAAGACGGTTGGTTCCAAAGGAGGTCATTCTCGCTACATTGATCTTCTTCTAGCTGGCCAACTCTGCAAAGATTCCATGATAAGGTCGTCAGGAGCTCGATGGACAGGTCCATATCAGAAATACAATGCTTCGGGTTAGACAATTCCTGTTGTAGGTGCTCTTATGTGCTCAAATATGAGTCCCTTTTGGCTCGATTCTCCCCTTTCACATTGTTCGGCATTTTGATTAGGGTCACACTTCCAGAGGGGTTCGCGACGGGTTCCGTAATTTTTTTTTGAGCATCAGTACAGACACAAGCGCTCATATACACGCGCATACACTCATCCCTATGAACGCACACACGCACACCCTACCCCTATGAGCACCTCCGAAAGACTGAGCCGGCATATCATCTTGAGATTTACGAAGTCACCGTAGGCGCCTCGTCGTCGACGGGAACGTCTCCTCCCACTGAAAGCGCATCGCCGGAAATCCTGAAATAAATTCAGGAATAATGCGAGCACCAGGATTTGAACCCTGATGGGTTGGGGATACCACTGTCCACCTAACCAACTCAACCACAGGTTGATTCGCTACGGGTTCCGTATTTAAAGCGTAGGGCGCGTTGTAGACATCATACACGCATCCCCTTCCCACGCTATGAATTTGGACCGGCCCAAGTAGCATAGACTTCCTCTTCCCAGAATGAGTTTTATGTATTTACTTCGAGTTTATTTTATTTTTTATTTTCTTTATTTAGTTTATTCTCTCTTTTTTTCATTCTGATAACAACTTTTCAAAAACATGAACATTTATTGAAATTGTGAACTTTTTTTCTGAAATCATGGATATTTTCAAATTTGCAAACATTTTTTGAACTGTCGGCATTTTAAAAATAATCATGAACATTTGTTTAAACAGTATTTAAAATTCCAAGTACATGTTTAACCTACATGAACCTTTTTTACATTGTATATAATTTATTCTAAGTGTCACATTTTTTTAAATCGGGATTATTTTCATAACATGACATACATTTCTAGAAACAGGGGCGCCCGCAGAGCACATAGGCCGGCGAAAAAAACAGAGGGGCTCGATAGTTCGACTCGTTAAACTCGTAACTCGCTTCTTAATGAACAGAACCAAACATTGATTTTAGCTCGCTAAGCTTAACGAGCTTAATGAGCGAGCTAACGAGTTTCACGAATAGCTCGTTAAGCTCGTTAGTAACAACACAATACATATTTTTATCTTGCATGACAAATATTTTGTAGCACCTCAACCCATCTATTTAATCTAATCGACATATGAGGCAACAAACTACTTCATTTTTTTTGTACTCTCCATATTTTATCTTGAAAACCATACCTAAACATTCATCATGTATATTATAACACATTATAATCTGTTAACGAGCGCTCGCGAGCGCTCACGAGCTTAACGAGCTTCAAACGAGCCGAGCCGAGCAGGGTTTTCTGCCCGTTAATCTTAACGAGCTTAACGAGCGCGAGCTTAACGAGTACGAACTTAACGAGCCGAGCTGCTCGTTAGTCCACCCCTACGCCCCGCTCATAGGTCGGCCCAAAAGCATGCGCGGAGGAAGGGTGGTGCGCGCTTGATGCTGGGAGCTTTCCCATAGTGAACGATTTTGTTTTGTTTTTTGAAAGGGAGCGAACGATCCTTCCCCTGTCGTGGGGAACATATCGTTCGATATGGGGCGAGCCAGGGCGAACGTGAGCGCATCATCCAGGTGCAAAATAATACCCTACAGACGACGTTCGTTGGGCGGTCAGGCACGTGGGCCACAGACGACGTTACGTGGTACGGCACGTAACATAACGTAACCACGGCCACCCAAAGTCATCATACATGGTCTTGCGTGGAAGAGAGCAAGCTTAGCTAGAGGCGGAGTAGAGCGATTGCGCGCCCAAAGTCGTCAGATTGCGCGCCCCTGGTTATGCCATCACCTCGTTCGTTCGTGCTGTGCGGCCGTGCGTGCGTGCGTGCACGAACGCTGCGCTGCGCTGGCCCGTGTGCTCCGTGGCGTGCGCGCGCACGGGAAGCACGCGGCGGCATCCGGGTTCATGGCTAGCTACCGTGCGCGGCTGGAGACTTACCTCTTGGGACGGAACCAGTAGCTGTCAATATCTTCCACCCAGCCGCAGCCGGCCAGATACGTCCTGAGTCCTGGCTGACTTAGTGACTTGTTGGTTCAATTAATCAGACTGTCCATTCAACTCCACGTACCACGTACGGGTCTTGCGCTTTGGTACTACTCTACGTACAAAAGAAAGTGACGAGTCCGCCTCGACTGACTAGTTCGCACCGGTTGGTTCCAAATTCTCGTTGCATTGATCTTCTTCTAGCCGGCCAGCGCTGTACAGATTCCATGACAAGGTTGTCAGGAGCTCGATGGACATGTCCGTATCAGAAATGTATGGCGGCGGCTCCTAGTACTGGAAGTCGGAAGAACTGCCAATTTCATTAAGATGCGGGAAATAAAAAAAAGCAGTGCATGCCTTTTTACAAAGGAAAATGGGAAAATCTGAACAAAGACACGTTACATTGCGGTTGATGGCTCCCGACTACTCTGCTTGTGATGTTCTCTTTTACTACGAGAAAAAAAAAGGCAATTTGTGAATAGTGATGTTTTTTATTAAAAAAATTTGTGACAAAATATTCATGCTGGATTTGTCACTTTTGTTTCTCTACGTGCATTTCGACTTTGATTTGAACTTTTTAGGGGATGTGGGTACATGTCTTGCGAATATCCATGATTTTTTTTTTTGGAAACATTCAAATTTGAGTTTTTGAACATTGGAGGATGGAAGCATATGAGTGTTTGGAGCACCTAATACTTCCCCAACCGAATAGCTTTTGATGTGACATATCTAGGCATTGGGTGTTTAACTCCACCAATCCTTGAGGAGAAAGAAATCATCGGATGTGTTGGATGTACTAGTAACTGAGAACCCACTAGATACAATTCCCCAAACCCCGTCGAACGAAAAAGCATGCACATGCAAGATTGCTATGCGTTTCAAACTCGGTTATACATAGTCAACACACATCTCATAAGCCCATCCCCCATAGCTAACCGATCAACGATGAGAGCTTTCTTGTGGAGAAAACCTACATGGACACACGAATAAACTTGCATTCCGGCCTCACCTTTGCCTCCCACATTTTTGTGTCCTAAAAGGAGGGGCGGCAACTTAATGGGCCTCATATGTTGACGATGACAAGTAAATTTAGGATGAAGAGGCATTCTAAGTTTTCAAGATATAGAATCCTGAAATAAAGGATCGCGATTGATATCATCAAGTGTGGCCCACACCACTACGAGTTCACGAATAAGGTTGGTGGTGGTGATGGTTTAAAACATGTGCATCCAGGTACCATCATGAAGCACATGCATAACGGTTCTTCGTTTTTGCTTGGGGTCACAAATAATGAAGGAGACATGTCCTTGGGGCATAATAGTCCAACCATCTATCAAATCAAAAGTTGTTTTCGCACTATAAGTTTGATGATAGTATGAAAGAGTTTCTTATCCATTTTACTTTTACCCTAGGTCTGGCCTGGTTTCTTACAGGCTTACAAAGGACGACCTAAAAATGCCAAGCCTGCGCCTGAGATCTAGTAAAACCTTGCAGACCGGAGTTCGAATCCTGTCATGAGCGAATTTTTCGCGATCTCACCTGGGTGCGCTTCTTCCATAAAAATATGTCCAGGGTGCTAGTGCCTATGGATCTTTTTTTTAATACTAAATTTATAATTTTCATGATTAAATTATTGACTTTTTTAAGCGAATAAGCCCCCCAAAGCCTATTATAGAGGATAAACATACCCCACAAAAGCACATCCCACAATCAAAGATGTCCCTGAAAATGGCTAATATTTTTTCTTTTTGAAATACGAAGGATTGGTTCCTATCCTACATAGGAATAGAAATCCATCTCTACAAATCAAATGGCTCCAAAGAAATTTTTTCTTTGAAAATCTTATCTTATATAATTTCTACGAAATCCCTGCAAACCAAATGAGAGCTCAAGTTGCCCCCACTCTAATACCTTTTGTCCCAAAAAAATGTTTTTTTTGCGGGTGGGAAAAAAACATGTTTCAGATATTTCTTGCCTTTTCGGAAGCGCAGCCGGCCACAAGTAGTGGAAACAAGCGACCCCTCCCCTCCCCTCCCCGCCCCTAACCCTAACCGCGCCGCCAACCGCCCATCCCCTCTCCTCCCCCGCTTCGCCGCCGTCGGAGGGGACACCGGCGAAGCCCACGTGGTCCCCAGGAAAGGTGGCGGCGGGGCGTACTCGTCGTTCTCGCGCAGACCTCGCGACGGGCGGTGGCGCACGGCGGTGTTCCACCGGGGGCTGGCACCTGCTGCCCGTGAGGCGACGTCCCTCACGGCGGCGGGGCTGCCCCTGAACGGCGCTTGGTGGGGGCCATCTGGCGCGTGCGGGTGGGCCGGATCTGGGCTTCCGGTCTGCGTCCTCGTCGTGGCAGCGCTTGTCGTTGCCCTCGGCCATGAGGCGTAGTCCGGGACGGGCCTAGCGCCGGTGGTGCTGGCCAGGACGCACGCTGGCAGCGCCCTGCTTCATCTCGCGTCGTCTCGTTGGCCAATGGTGGTGGTCATCGTCGTCGTCAAAGATGGCCAGGCAGAGGCTTGATGATCGGATCTCGAGATCCATCATCTAGTCCCGGCTGCGAGTTGGGGAGACATGGTTGCCGGTGAAAACCAAGCCGTTGGCAGGCGATGGCGGCGTTCTACGCCGTTACCTTGATGGAGGCATTGTCGTGTAACTACTGTCGACCCACTCGTGCTGCTCTGGGGGAAACCCTAGGATCTGGTGTTCCAGATCGAATGATGGTGGCACTGCGGTGTCGCTGGAAGTCAGAGGCAGAAGGTGGATCGGCTTCGTCTTGCACGGAGCTTCGGTGGAGATGCCAAGTCATGCCTGACCGACAGGTGCTACGCTTTGTCATGCCTGGTCGGCAGGTGCTACGCACGACAGATCTTCCAAAGACTTGAAGTTGTGTCAGCTGGTGGTACTTGGCAGCATGATGCTGAGGTGTATCGGTGGCGATCGCGACGTGCACAGCTGTTTGCGCGCAGGGAGGAGATGCCGTTGGACGCCGTGGTGGCGTCGACGATAGCTAGACCGACCAAGGTTGATGCATCAGTACAGTTCTGAAGATGGAGCGGTGGCAGTTGGCGACGGCGGCCTCTGAAAGCACGCCGGACCGGCGAGATCCATACCCGGCAGGCGTCCTGGATGGGTCCTCAGGTCTTAGATGTTAGGTTTGCCTGCGATGTCTGTTTGGTATTAGGCCCGGACTATCTATGCCCCTTCATCAACTGGATAGGTGTAGCGACAGTTTGTTGCTTAGACGGCGTCTTTAGTCTGTGGTATTACTTTGTAAGGTTTTGTGAGAATAAATAATAAAGTAGCCGTATGCATCGTCCAGATGCAGAGGCCGGAGGTCATCCTCCTTTTTAAAAAAAAATATTTCTTGCCTTTTTTTAGAGCGTTAAGAGATGAGAGATGCGTACATGGGCTAGCTACCGGGCGCAGCTGCAGCTTTGGGACGCAATCGTTGCAGGCGGCAAGCAGGCAGACATGTCCCGACTCCCGACTGACTTCCGAGATAGCCGACTTCAAGCGTACTGGTGTCCATTCAAACCCGACCAGCCTTGAGCTCCATAAAATAATGACGAGTCCACCTCACCGGAGACCAGTTCGCGCGGGACGGCGGCCTCGCCGGCCGGCCGACGGGTCCGGTCCAAAGGAAGACCGGCCAACTCGTCGCTTGATGTAGCCAAAGCTCTGTCCGTCAGCTAGTGGCGCGACGGACCGGTCCATTTGAGAATGGTCCTGTTGGCCGCCGCGCCGCCAATCAGTAGAGTTAATTGCAAAAAACCATCACATTTGGGATATCGTTTGCGAAAAACCACCAGGTCACTAATTTTTTGTAAAAATCACCGTGGATCTGGTAAACATTTTGCAAATAGCACTGATCAGGTGATTTGGCCCGTTTGATCACTTTCCGACAAGTGGGACCGGATTGTAAGAAGATGACTTAGCAAAAAAATTACATACACACCCTTGGATCTAAAATTAAAAAGCAATCAACCCCCTGCGCCCCGATCCAATCGGGAGGAGGCAACCGACGACGACAACGTGAGCCGGTGGGGGCGGCAACCATGGCGCTGCCCCGCTGCCACGGCCGATCTCCTCCTCCAGTCGGTCGGACCACCTTGGCTCCAATCACGGCCGCCGTCGGGCTCCAAGCATGGCCGCCTCCCGCCTCTTGTGCATGCACGGGAGCAGGCCGAGGCCATGGCCGAGCAACCTTCAGGTGTCAGCTTCAAGCAAGGCCGGCCACCAAGACGGTGCCCGCTACTGCACGCGCCTTCGGGCCTCCTCCTACCTCGCCTGCCGCTGCCGCCCGCATACCGCCTGCACCCGGCCGCTCCTCCGTTGCGCTTGCCTGCTGCTGACTGCTACCTCCTGCTCCCCGTACCGTTGCACGCCACTGGGCACCGCGCTCGCTGGCCGAGCAAATGGGGACGCAGCCTGCCAGTCCTGCGCGCGCACACCCAGGCGACTCCGGCCCAGATGGCGCAGGGGCGGCCTTGGCGAGGTCGGGGACGAACTCCAGGCTGCGAGGTCCGCCTACGCGCGCGCGGGGGTCGATTGCTTTTCTTTTTCAGATCCAGGTGTGTGTGTGTAAATTTTTTGTTAAGTCAGCTCCTTACAATCTGGCCCCACTTGTCAGAAAGTGATCAAACGGGCCAAATCACCCGATCAGTACTATTTGCAAAATGTTTACTGAATCTGCAGTGATTTTTGCAAAAAAATAGTGACATGGTGGTTTTCCGCAAACGATGCCTCAAATGTGATGGTTTTTTGCAATTAACTTCCAATCAGTACCTCCTACTACTTGTGGCGTGCGGCTCGCGGCTGCTCTGCCTCGGTTTCTTCCTGCGTTTGGACTCGGAGCCTTGGAATCGCAACGCAGTTTTGCCTAGTGAAGTCCTGATCCTACAAAGCGTAGTACCACGTTGATCCGACCGAGCTCCCGACGGTCGATCCATCCGTCAACAGGCCTCTGACTTGTCGCGCCCGCCGCCGCCGCCGCGGCGGACTCGCTCCCATCCAAGGTCCAACGGAGCTCCCCGATTTTCGCCGCGGCGGCGCTAGGCAGCTCGGCGGGTTTTATCCGCTCCGGACTACAACTACAAGTGCAGCTGCTAGTGCTAGCTGGCTGGCCGGGTCGCCGTCCACCACGACGGACCGTAGGAGCGTGCGACGCACGTCACAAACCAACTGAGATACGATTATTCTACTACCTAGTATGTCGACCGGATGGATATTTCTGCGCAGCTACTTTTTCCTAGGAGTAGTTAGTGCTAGTGATCACTGCCACCACATGCATGTTAGGCTGCAAGTGGACGCGGGCTGTCCACGGTGCCCACTTAAAAACCCACGTAAATGGTGTTCGTGGACATCCACGTAACTTGCGTTTTAGAAAGTGGGATAAATGGGCTAACCCGCGTGCGCCGCATCGAGCCCACCTTTTCTTCCCCATTTCCCTTCTTCGTCGTTGAATCAGGCCACGATGCGCTGTACAAGAATGGTATCTGCGACGACTACTCGCTGACGATCACGGTGATCATGGCCAAGGAGCACAACAAGTCACTGCAGACGAAGAACGGCAATGTGCTCCCTGGCACAGTTCCGGACAGCGTCGTGGTCGACAAGTCGAAGGATTACTTCTTCCTCTCCAGCCACGACATGATACATGGGACGAGGCGGCCAACGTACTACTACAGGCCGAACAACGAGACGCTCATGTAGAAGCAGAAGCTGGTGAATAGTGTGTGCTTCGTGTTCGCGTCCTGCGCGAAGCCGTTCTCTCTAGCGATGCCAGTCTACCACTTCGACTTGGCGGCCTACCGCGACAGGGACTACTACGACATTAGGATGGCGTCCATACAGTCCCAGGCCCAGGAGCATGGTGCGCGCGCTTTGGAGCACGATGAGCGCGTTCTGGACGGTGAGCACATGTTCTTCATTGATGCCGCCGCTCGTATGTACATATATGCTTGCCGAACCACATCGCCCTTTTTGCTCTCCGCTTAGCAAAAAGCTACGAACGTCGCAAGATCGCAAGTACCGCCCATTGCCGCTGCTGGCGCCTTGCATTAGCGCGTACTCGTTCAGCAGCTTAAGTTGCATTATGTGGGCTTATGCGGGCACCGCTTATTCTTCGTTGGTGTTTGTGGGACAGCCGCGGAAGCCCACATAAGTAGGCGGGACGCAGCGGGCATAAGTGGGCAACGCGCGGACGATCCCACTTGCAGCCTGACATGCATGCATCTTTCGGATATTTGTTTCCTTTGATCTGGAGCCCAGGGACGCGACGCATGTGCGTGCCTGCTTATTAAAACAGTAGCAGTAGTATCACTTAGTTAAACAGCTAAACCCCGCGCAAGAAAGCAAAGATGATGATACTACTACGTAGGAGTAGTTGTGAATAAATTGAAGGCGAATGACAAACTTATAACTAATCGTCGTAGTATTATACAATATACACTGCTGAAGCACGAAAACTTCTTAAATGAAGTACATTAACAATGGTATGACGATGTTTGGAATCTTGTGGGTTGGACGCAGCCACTCCGTAAGTCGTCACCCTAGCCTGCCAGATCACTAAGAGGATATTTGTGTGCAGCTGGTTGAATATACACCGAGAGCTTTTTGCCGAAGTGTCCATGATCACCATTCACCAGCACCATGTTTCAGATATTTCTGCCCTTCACTCCAGCATGTACGTGACTACCAGTAACTAAATGAAAACTTTTAGTTTTGCTAAATGATTTATACTCCTAGTTTTGTATGAATTCAAGTAATATTCCTACATTTTTAAGCAGCTAAAGGAAAGATTTTCCTTTGGAAGTAAGCAAGGACGCAAGTGAATAACTAATCAGTGCTGTACGAGAACCTCCTTGATCAAGTCCAACGTCAGTGTAACGACATTTGGACTCCACGGGTTCGTGGTGCGGCGTTGGTTCCTGCGGTGGTGCTGCGGTGGTGGACGGCGGCTTCGGGCAGGGGGTGGTTTGTTTGGCTAGATGATTTGTACTCCTACTAGTTTTTTTTTGAACTCAAGCGCAATACTCCTACTTTTTTATAAGCAGCTAAAGGAAAGATTTTCCTTTGGAAGTAAGCAAGGACGCAAGTGAATAACTAATCAGTGCTGTACGAGAACCTCCTTGATCAAGTCCAACGTCAGTGTAACGACATTTGGACTCCACGGGTTCGTGGTGCGGCGTTGGTTCCTGCGGTGGTGCTGCGGTGGTGGACGGCGGCTTCGGGCAGGGGGTGGTTTGTTTGGCTAGATGATTTGTACTCCTACTAGTTTTTTTTTTGAACTCAAGCGCAATACTCCTACTTTTTTATAAGCAGCTAAAGGAAAGATTTTCCTTTGGAAGTAAGCAAGGACGCAAGTGAATAACTAATCAGTGATCTACGAGAACCTCCTTGATCAAGTCCAACGTCAGTGTAACGACATTTGAACTCCACGGGTTCGTGGTGCGGCGTTGGTTCCTGCGGTGGTGCTGCGGTGGTGGACGGCGGCTTCGGGCAGGGGGTGGTTTGTTTGGCTAGATGATTTGTACTCCTACTAGTTTTTTTTTTTGAACTCAAGCGTAATACTCCTACTTTTTTATAAGCAGCTAAAGGAAAGATTTTCCTTTGGAAGTAAGCAAGGACGCAAGTGAATAACTAATCAGTGCTGTACGAGAACCTCCTTGATCAAGTCCAACGTCAGTGTAACGACATTTGGACTCCACGGGTTCGTGGTGCGGCGTTGGTTCCTGCGGTGGTGCTGCGGTGGTGGACGGCGGCTTCGGGCAGGGGGTGGTTTGTTTGGCTAGATGATTTGTACTCCTACTAGTTTTTTTTTGAACTCAAGCGCAATACTCCTACTTTTTTATAAGCAGCTAAAGGAAAGATTTTCCTTTGGAAGTAAGCAAGGACGCAAGTGAATAACTAATCAGTGCTGTACGAGAACCTCCTTGATCAAGTCCAACGTCAGTGTAACGACATTTGGACTCCACGGGTTCGTGGTGCGGCGTTGGTTCCTGCGGTGGTGCTGCGGTGGTGGACGGCGGCTTCGGGCAGGGGGTGGTTTGTTTGGCTAGATGATTTGTACTCCTACTAGTTTTTTTTTTGAACTCAAGCGCAATACTCCTACTTTTTTATAAGCAGCTAAAGGAAAGATTTTCCTTTGGAAGTAAGCAAGGACGCAAGTGAATAACTAATCAGTGCTGTACGAGAACCTCCTTGATCAAGTCCAACGTCAGTGTAACGACATTTGGACTCCACGGGTTCGTGGTGCCGCGTTGGTTCCTGCGGTGGTGCTGCGGTGGTGGACGGCGGCTTCGGGCAGGGGGTGGTTTGTTTGGCTAGATGATTTGTACTCCTACTAATTTTTTTTTTGAACTCAAGCGCAATACTCCTACTTTTTTATAAGCAGCTAAAGGAAAGATTTTCCTTTGGAAGTAAGCAAGGACGCAAGTGAATAACTAATCAGTGTTGTACGAGAACCTCCTTGATCAAGTCCAACGTCAGTGTAACGACATTTGGACTCCACGGGTTCGTGGTGCGGCGTTGGTTCCTGCGGTGGTGCTGCGGTGGTGGACGGCGGCTTCGGGCAGGGGGTGGTTTGTTTGGCTAGATGATTTGTACCCCTACTAGTTTTTTTTTGAACTCAAGCGCAATACTCCTACTTTTTTATAAGCAGCTAAAGGAAAGATTTTCCTTTGGAAGTAAGCAAGGACGCAAGTGAATAACTAATCAGTGTTGTACGAGAACCTCCTTGATCAAGTCCAACGTCAGTGTAACGACATTTGGACTCCACGGGTTCGTGGTGCGGCGTTGGTTCCTGCGGTGGTGCTGCGGTGGTGGACGGCGGCTTCGGGCAGGGGGTGGTTTGTTTGGCTAGATGATTTGTACTCCTACTAGTTTTTTTTTGAACTCAAGCGCAATACTCCTACTTTTTTA
The DNA here is from genome assembly GCF_018294505.1 of Triticum aestivum. Taxonomy (NCBI): domain Eukaryota; kingdom Viridiplantae; phylum Streptophyta; class Magnoliopsida; order Poales; family Poaceae; genus Triticum; species Triticum aestivum. The sequence continues at coordinate 42,963,574 of NC_057804.1, forward strand.
TAAGCAGCTAAAGGAAAGATTTTCCTTTGGAAGTAAGCAAGGACGCAAGTGAATAACTAATCAGTGCTGTACGAGAACCTCCTTGATCAAGTCCAACGTCAGTGTAACGACATTTGGACTCCACGGGTTCGTGGTGCGGCGTTGGTTCCTGCGGTGGTGCTGCGGTGGTGGACGGCGGCTTCGGGCAGGGGGTGGTTTGTTTGGCTAGATGATTTGTACTCCTACTAGTTTTTTTTTGAACTCAAGCGCAATACTCCTACTTTTTTATAAGCAGTTAAAGGAAAGATTTTCCTTTGGAAGTAAGCAAGGACGCAAGTGAATAACTAATCAGTGCTGTACGAGAACCTCCTTGATCAAGTCCAACGTCAGTGTAACGACATTTGGACTCCACGGGTTCGTGGTGCGGCGTTGGTTCCTGCGGTGGTGCTGCGGTGGTGGACGGCGGCTTCGGGCAGGGGGTGGTTTGTTTGGCTAGATGATTTGTACTCCTACTAGTTTTTTTTGAACTCAAGCGCAATACTCCTACTTTTTTATAAGCAGCTAAAGGAAAGATTTTCCTTTGGAAGTAAGCAAGGACGCAAGTGAATAACTAATCAGTGCTGTACGAGAACCTCCTTGATCAAGTCCAACGTCAGTGTAACGACATTTGGACTCCACGGGTTCGTGGTGCGGCGTTGGTTCCTGCGGTGGTGCTGCGGTGGTGGACGGCGGCTTCGGGCAGGGGGTGGTTTGTTTGGCTAGATGATTTGTACTCCTACTAGTTTTTTTTTGAACTCAAGCGCAATACTCCTACTTTTTATAAGCAGCTAAAGGAAAGATTTTCCTTTGGAAGTAAGCAAGGACGCAAGTGAATAACTAATCAGTGCTGTACGAGAACCTCCTTGATCAAGTCCAACGTCAGTGTAACGACATTTGGACTCCACGGGTTCGTGGTGCGGCGTTGGTTCCTGCGGTGGTGCTGCGGTGGTGGACGGCGGCTTCGGGCAGGGGGTGGTTTGTTTGGCTAGATGATTTGTACTCCTACTAGTTTTTTTTTGAACTCAAGCGCAATACTCCTACTTTTTTATAAGCAGTTAAAGGAAAGATTTTCCTTTGGAAGTAAGCAAGGACGCAAGTGAATAACTAATCAGTGCTGTACGAGAACCTCCTTGATCAAGTCCAACGTCAGTGTAACGACATTTGGACTCCACGGGTTCGTGGTGCGGCGTTGGTTCCTGCGGTGGTGCTGCGGTGGTGGACGGCGGCTTCGGGCAGGGGGTGGTTTGTTTGGCTAGATGATTTGTACTCCTACTAGTTTTTTTTTTGAACTCAAGCGCAATACTCCTACTTTTTTATAAGCAGCTAAAGGAAAGATTTTCCTTTGGAAGTAAGCAAGGACGCAAGTGAATAACTAATCAGTGCTGTACGAGAACCTCCTTGATCAAGTCCAACGTCAGTGTAACGACATTTGGACTCCACGGGTTCGTGGTGCGGCGTTGGTTCCTGCGGTGGTGCTGCGGTGGTGGACGGCGGCTTCGGGCAGGGGGTGGTTTGTTTGGCTAGATGATTTGTACTCCTACTAGTTTTTTTTTGAACTCAAGCGCAATACTCCTACTTTTTTATAAGCAGCTAAAGGAAAGATTTTCCTTTGGAAGTAAGCAAGGACGCAAGTGAATAACTAATCAGTGCTGTACGAGAACCTCCTTGATCAAGTCCAACGTCAGTGTAACGACATTTGGACTCCACGGGTTCGTGGTGCGGCGTTGGTTCCTGCGGTGGTGGACGGCGGCTTCGGGCAGGGGGTGGTTTGTTTGGCTAGATGATTTGTACTCCTACTAGTTTTTTTTTGAACTCAAGCGCAATACTCCTACTTTTTTATAAGCAGCTAAAGGAAAGATTTTCCTTTGGAAGTAAGCAAGGACGCAAGTGAATAACTAATCAGTGTTGTACGAGAACCTCCTTGATCAAGTCCAACGTCAGTGTAACGACATTTGGACTCCACGGGTTCGTGGTGCGGCGTTGGTTCCTGCGGTGGTGCTGCGGTGGTGGACGGCGGCTTCGGGCAGGGGGTGGTTTGTTTGGCTAGATGATTTGTACTCCTACTAGTTTTTTTTTTGAACTCAAGCGCAATACTCCTACTTTTTTATAAGCAGCTAAAGGAAAGATTTTCCTTTGGAAGTAAGCAAGGACGCAAGTGAATAACTAATCAGTGCTGTACGAGAACCTCCTTGATCAAGTCCAACGTCAGTGTAACGACATTTGGACTCCACGGGTTCGTGGTGCGGCGTTGGTTCCTGCGGTGGTGCTGCGGTGGTGGACGGCGGCTTCGGGCAGGGGGTGGTTTGTTTGGCTAGATGATTTGTACTCCTACTAGTTTTTTTTGAACTCAAGCGCAATACTCCTACTTTTTTATAAGCAGCTAAAGGAAAGATTTTCCTTTGGAAGTAAGCAAGGACGCAAGTGAATAACTAATCAGTGCTGTACGAGAACCTCCTTGATCAAGTCCAACGTCAGTGTAACGACATTTGGACTCCACGGGTTCGTGGTGCGGCGTTGGTTCCTGCGGTGGTGCTGCGGTGGTGGACGGCGGCTTCGGGCAGGGGGTGGTTTGTTTGGCTAGATGATTTGTACTCCTACTAGTTTTTTTTTGAACTCAAGCGCAATACTCCTACTTTTTTATAAGCAGCTAAAGGAAAGATTTTCCTTTGGAAGTAAGCAAGGACGCAAGTGAATAACTAATCAGTGCTGTACGAGAACCTCCTTGATCAAGTCCAACGTCAGTGTAACGACATTTGGACTCCACGGGTTCGTGGTGCGGCGTTGGTTCCTGCGGTGGTGGACGGCGGCTTCGGGCAGGGGGTGGTTTGTTTGGCTAGATGATTTGTACTCCTACTAGTTTTTTTTTTGAACTCAAGCGCAATACTCCTACTTTTTTATAAGCAGCTAAAGGAAAGATTTTCCTTTGGAAGTAAGCAAGGACGCAAGTGAATAACTAATCAGTGTTGTACGAGAACCTCCTTGATCAAGTCCAACGTCAGTGTAACGACATTTGGACTCCACGGGTTCGTGGTGCGGCGTTGGTTCCTGCGGTGGTGCTGCGGTGGTGGACGGCGGCTTCGGGCAGGGGGTGGTTTGTTTGGCTAGATGATTTGTACTCCTACTAGTTTTTTTTTGAACTCAAGCGCAATACTCCTACTTTTTTATAAGCAGCTAAAGGAAAGATTTTCCTTTGGAAGTAAGCAAGGACGCAAGTGAATAACTAATCAGTGCTGTACGAGAACCTCCTTGATCAAGTCCAACGTCAGTGTAACGACATTTGGACTCCACGGGTTCGTGGTGCGGCGTTGGTTCCTGCGGTGGTGCTGCGGTGGTGGACGGCGGCTTCGGGCAGGGGGTGGTTTGTTTGGCTAGATGATTTGTACTCCTACTAGTTTTTTTTGAACTCAAGCGCAATACTCCTACTTTTTTATAAGCAGCTAAAGGAAAGATTTTCCTTTGGAAGTAAGCAAGGACGCAAGTGAATAACTAATCAGTGATGTACGAGAACCTCCTTGATCAAGTCCAACGTCAGTGTAACGACATTTGGACTCCACGGGTTCGTGGTGCGGCGTTGGTTCCTGCGGTGGTGCTGCGGTGGTGGACGGCGGCTTCGGGCAGGGGGTGGTTTGTTTGGCTAGATGATTTGTACTCCTACTAGTTTTTTTTTTGAACTCAAGCGCAATACTCCTACTTTTTTATAAGCAGCTAAAGGAAAGATTTTCCTTTGGAAGTAAGCAAGGACGCAAGTGAATAACTAATCAGTGCTGTACGAGAACCTCCTTGATCAAGTCCAACGTCAGTGTAACGACATTTGGACTCCACGGGTTCGTGGTGCGGCGTTGGTTCCTGCGGTGGTGCTGCGGTGGTGGACGGCGGCTTCGGGCAGGGGGTGGTTTGTTTGGCTAGATGATTTGTACTCCTACTAGTTTTTTTTTTTTGAACTCAAGCGCAATACTCCTACTTTTTTATAAGCAGCTAAAGGAAAGATTTTCCTTTGGAAGTAAGCAAGGACGCAAGTGAATAACTAATCAGTGCTGTACGAGAACCTCCTTGATCAAGTCCAACGTCAGTGTAACGACATTTGGACTCCACGGGTTCGTGGTGCGGCGTTGGTTCCTGCGGTGGTGCTGCGGTGGTGGACGGCGGCTTCGGGCAGGGGGTGGTTTGTTTGGCTAGATGATTTGTACTCCTACTAGTTTTTTTTTGAACTCAAGCGCAATACTCCTACTTTTTTATAAGCAGCTAAAGGAAAGATTTTCCTTTGGAAGTAAGCAAGGACGCAAGTGAATAACTAATCAGTGTTGTACGAGAACCTCCTTGATCAAGTCCAACGTCAGTGTAACGACATTTGGACTCCACGGGTTCGTGGTGCGGCGTTGGTTCCTGCGGTGGTGCTGCGGTGGTGGACGGCGGCTTCGGGCAGGGGGTGGTTTATTTGGCTAGATGATTTGTACTCCTACTAGTTTTTTTTTGAACTCAAGCGCAATACTCCTACTTTTTTATAAGCAGCTAAAGGAAAGATTTTCCTTTGGAAGTAAGCAAGGACGCAAGTGAATAACTAATCAGTGCTGTACGAGAACCTCCTTGATCAAGTTCAACGTCAGTGTAACGATATTTGGACTCCACGGGTTCGTGGTGCGGCGTTGGTTCCTGCGGTGGTGCTGCGGTGGTGGACGGCGGCTTCGGGCAGGGGGTGGTTTGTTTGGCTAGATGATTTGTACTCCTACTAGTTTTTTTTTTTGAACTCAAGCGCAATACTCCTACTTTTTTATAAGCAGCTAAAGGAAAGATTTTCCTTTGGAAGTAAGCAAGGACGCAAGTGAATAACTAATCAGTGCTGTATGAGAACCTCCTTGATCAAGTCCAACGTCAGTGTAACGACATTTGGACTCCACGGGTTCGTGGTGCGGCGTTGGTTCCTGCGGTGGTGCTGCGGTGGTGGACGGCGGCTTCGGGCAGGGGGTGGTTTGTTTGGCTAGATGATTTGTACTCCTACTAGTTTTTTTTGAACTCAAGCGCAATACTCCTACTTTTTTATAAGCAGCTAAAGGAAAGATTTTCCTTTGGAAGTAAGCAAGGACGCAAGTGAATAACTAATCAGTGTTGTACGAGAACCTCCTTGATCAAGTCCAACGTCAGTGTAACGACATTTGGACTCCACGGGTTCGTGGTGCGGCGTTGGTTCCTGCGGTGGTGCTGCGGTGGTGGACGGCGGCTTCGGGCAGGGGGTGGTTTGTTTGGCTAGATGATTTGTACTCCTACTAGTTTTTTTTTTAACTCAAGCGCAATACTCCTACTTTTTTATAAGCAGCTAAAGGAAAGATTTTCCTTTGGAAGTAAGCAAGGACGCAAGTGAATAACTAATCAGTGCTGTACGAGAACCTCCTTGATCAAGTCCAACGTCAGTGTAACGACATTTGGACTCCACGTGTTCGTGGTGCGGCGTTGGTTCCTGCGGTGGTGCTGCGGTGGTGGACGGCGGCTTCGGGCAGGGGGTGGTTTGTTTGGCTAGATGATTTGTACTCCTACTAGTTTTTTTTTTGAACTCAAGCGCAATACTCCTACTTTTTTATAAGCAGCTAAAGGAAAGATTTTCCTTTGGAAGTAAGCAAGGACGCAAGTGAATAACTAATCAGTGATGTACGAGAACCTCCTTGATCAAGTCCAACGTCAGTGTAACGACATTTGGACTCCACGGGTTCGTGGTGCGGCGTTGGTTCCTGCGGTGGTGCTGCGGTGGTGGACGGCGGCTTCGGGCAGGGGGTGGTTTGTTTGGCTAGATGATTTGTACTCCTACTAGTTTTTTTTTTGAACTCAAGCGCAATACTCCTACTTTTTTATAAGCAGCTAAAGGAAAGATTTTCCTTTGGAAGTAAGCAAGGACGCAAGTGAATAACTAATCAGTGCTGTACGAGAACCTCCTTGATCAAGTCCAACATCAGTGTAACGACATTTGGACTCCACGGGTTCGTGGTGCGGCGTTGGTTCCTGCGGTGGTGCTGCGGTGGTGGACGGCGGCTTCGGGCAGGGGGTGGTTTGTTTGGCTAGATGATTTGTACTCCTACTAGTTTTTTTTTTGAACTCAAGCGCAATACTCCTACTTTTTTATAAGCAGCTAAAGGAAAGATTTTCCTTTGAAGTAAGCAAGGACGCAAGTAAATAACTAATACGAGAACCTCCTTGATCAAGTTCAACGTCAGTGTAACGACATTTGGAATCTTGTGCTTTGGACACAAGGGCCACGTAAACTGGCCCGTGGCCTAGGCAGGCAGACACGTCCAGCGATTCAAGTGCGCCGGGGCCGGCGGACTGGTTCGCGGTCGCCAGCCGCGCGACGGCACCAAACTCCAAACCGAGCCCGTCCCCGTGCTTGATCCAGCCAGTTCTGCAGGGCCGGAGGCACGGATGAAAGCACCTCATGTTTTGCATGGGTTCCGGTGAAACTGGGACGAGGGAATCCAGCCGTGTTCCTCTCTTCCGTCCATGTTCCTAGGTTTCGCATATATTCAAAACGAATAAACGATGTGATTATTTTAGCTACTCCTCCAATAATGCGGCCGTTGATTCCCGTTGCTAGTAATTACTCGCTCCATCCCATAATATAAGAGCGTTTTTTACATTAGTGTATTATCAAAAATGCTCTTATCTTCCTTCGTCCCATAATATAAGAGCGGTTTTTACATCAATGTGGTGTCAAAAATGCTACTATATTACTTGATGACGGAGGGAATAGTAAGCATGGCATTTTTATTTTTAATTAATCAGGAGCACCGTCGGCTGCAACAGCCAGCGAGATATCGCAACAGTTGATAGCTATTCCAACAGTTCTGCTTTTGGAAGCAATCTTCCAGATTTGAGATGTTTGCCTCCCTGATTGAAACGGAGATTGGAGAGAGACAGAGACAGTGCACGTGCTTACATATACTAGCTATTAAAGTTATCGAGCCTAGTTAGTTAAACTCGAGGTTTCTTGGTACAAACTGAGGCAGCATCAGGAGCGGATATACCGTCGATGAGAAAGAGGTGAAGCAATTCACCAGCAATATAAATTTGGATTCACCACATGGGTTGACTCGCCCCGTTTGGAATCTGGAAACAGGATCTTCCTCCCAGGAACGAGCATACCAAGTGTGTCCTTTGGATGCCTAAGCTATGTATTAAACACAAAGACAATCTCGGTTCTATTGAACTAGTGTATCTTCTTTGACATTAATCTTTTAACGAAAATATAGTGTTAGTCCAAGAGGTGGTGGAAAAGGAGAGTAACAAGTTTCACCGCTGCCCGAAAAACTAGTGCATATGCATATGCTCCAAGTCAAGACATACATAGTGACACGAAAACATAAAAAGAATGTGAAGGCGAGTCACTGTGTATGCTCGTAGTAGAGAAATACACAATGCCATGGGAGGTAGAGTCACCGCAAATGGGTCCATAAGCATGCCTCCGCATCTTCACTAAACAATTAAACAAGAACTTTCTTACATGCACCTCGCAATAAGTCCCACAACACCGCATGAACCAATCAGCATCACACGATTAGGCCCACAAATTTTAATCTAACAGCCATCATTTATCTAATAGCGGGATGGTGTGAATTTAGCAATTTCTAATGACTGACCATACTCCACCAGTAGAGGAGTATTCGTTGGCCTATAGATGCCGCAGCCCACAATCTGCTCCGAAATTCATGGGGCAAATTTCAAAAGGTTTAGTTTTTCCTTCCCACGCATGATGGAGATTAACCGGCGACACTGCATGCAAGGAAATCATTAAAAGCTTGAGACGTTGATGGAGCTATGCATGCAGCCCTCCCGTCCAAAAATCTCGCAGATTAATTTCAGGGCCCGACGCTGCCTGCTTCCACCTGGACAGAGGCCGTTCCGGTCATAGGCAATCTCCTCGACGTCGCAGGCAAGCTGCTGCACCAATCCCTAGCGTGCCTCGCCGAATGGTACGTCCGGCTGATGACACTCCCGCTGGGCACGGTGGTCGTGATCATCGCCTCCTCCGTGGCCATGGCCTGGGAGGTCCTCCAGAGGCACAACGCCGTCCTGTCCTGCCGCAACCCACCGGACGCATGGCACGACATGGGGCACGCCGCCAACTCCGTTTTCCTCCTGACGCCGCACCGCAACCCGCAAGTGGCGTGCGCTGCGGACGATCGGCGCCGAGCACCTGCAGTCACCCAGGGGCTCGACGGGGATGCGCTGCGGCCGCTGCTATGGGACGCCGTCCTCGGCATGCTCCGCCACGTGTCGGACCTGGCGGCGTCCGGCGCCACGCGGCGTTCGCGTCCATGATGGACCTGCAGTGGCGCGTCATGTTCTCTGCCAGCCTGGACGAGCCGACGTCCCGCGAGTTGCACGGCTTCGCGCGGGAGGCCGTGCGAGGCCGTGGCGCACTCCCTCAGGCCCAACGTCTCGGACTTCTTCCCGGCGCTCGCGGCTGCCGACCTCCAGCACGTCAGGCACGGTTTTACCACACACTTGGCGCCCTCTATGGCGTGTGCGGCATCTACGACAACAACGCCGGCGCCCTCAACGGCGTTCGCCGCGACATGCTCTCCCATGGCACGGCTCGCCCATGCTCTTCATCGACGAGACGATCCCGGCGCGGAGCTTCTTCAAGTCGTGGCAGCCAGCGGCCGTTGCAGGCACCGAGGTGCCGCGCGCCATCCTGGTGGTGCCGGCCCCCTAGGAGACCGAAACCCTGGCCGCCGACGTCATACGCGGCAACAACGACACCATCTACGACTCAACAACTTCCCCAAGTCCATGTACCAGGTTCTTGAGTCCGTCCGTGTGCCCCTCTCGCTTCCATGTACCAAGACCTTTGTGTGGATTCAGTGTTGATTCCAATAAGCCAGGATTGCATCGTTGTCTGGGTTTGGTTTTGAGTTCTTGATCGCGCTGGGGATTGGATTGGATGGCATAGTACTACAAAGAGGCCCAAATTGGATGGCAGTTGTATTTCTTCATTTTGCTGTTAAAAACTTTTTTTTGGTCGATTACTTGTGTCGTGAGAAAAAAAAATGGTTCTGTTGTTCGTGCAAAATGGCTCGTCGTTCCTAATTTGTCTGATTTTTATTGCCCATGGCACTTAGGCCATCTACAACAGAGGCGCCCTCAACGGCGTCACCGCAACTTGCTGGACGTCGTGCGCTTCAGTGCCCACCATGCATGACGTCGTCTCGGGAGTGTGCGACGGCACCCTCGACGACATGCGTGGCAGGGCATGACGGCATATGTGTCCAATTCCTTTCCTTCAACTATTTATGTTTCCTTCATGGGTGTCTCGCGCGTGCACGATGCCATCATCTAATTCCTTCTCGCAGGGAGTTGTCAGCACTAATGTTGAGTTTTTATTCATATGCAGTGGTTTGAGAGAAGGAGCCAAGAGATTGACCTTTTGGTCTTTGCGATATACAGTTTTAGAATAGAGACTCAGTGTTGATGTTTTACAAAATGAAAGAACTATGTAGAAATTCCCCCTCATGCTTAATTGGTTACTTATTTCTCTGCTTTTCCATTGTATTCTGATCGAGAAGCTACTCTTGGGCCTATGAGAGGAACCTCAACTCTTTAATTGCTGCTATAAGAATAGTGGCAACAGCTTTATACGCAACATGCACATCCTAGGGGGGCCTGAAATTTTAAACAGTCAAGCATGGTTCCTTCGGTGCAATATGTAGAAACTGGAATTGTACATGGTAAGCACATGACTTGGATATTCACGTGCAGTTGTATGGCGAGATGAATGCTATTGTCTAATGGGGATCAATGCACTTTACATTGAGGTGGAAGTTATATTTGACCAGTTGATCAAGTTATGTCCACAGCCTCATGTGTTATATACACACATTCATAAGATTTCACTTTGAGGACCAATGGCTTGGACCAGGAAAAAGCTGACATTAGCCGGTTGTCATGGTGAATAGTCTACATTCTATATTCATATGTATTGTAGGCATGTGATTTCCATGATAGTCATATAAATGTATGTGCATGACTATTACAATCTTTGAAACAATTGGTACACATGTTGACATATTAAATGTGAAGGTCAAGAGCATCCCTCACTTTGTGCGGGATTTTGTCAAGAGCGTCGTTTGACTCATGGTAATAAATATGTTCATTTGGATTTTGGGTACAAGTCACTGGATATTTTTATATTAGGCCATTGTATTGGTTTTATTATTTTAATACTCTGAATTTCTTGTAAAAGAAAATCGATGATGTATTAGTCCAATATTTATTATTATTTTGAATAAAACATGTTTTCTCTATTTGTGTGTGAAAATAGAGAAAACTATGAAAATTTGCAAAATTCCCATGGTCTTAAAATTAGCCGAGGTTAGGCTAGGATGCATGTGAGTGTCCGAAGTCCGAGACTGTGGGCGAATGCAACTCAAATCTCTTTTGCTTCAATGTTAGATAGTTGATTGATATGTGATTTCTTTGCTCATTTGCAACTCTGTGCTGATAATAGACCATTGAAAATCCTTAGTACAACATGTCCGCAAGGCTGACTTTGTGTCTATATCTTTAGACCTTGTCACTTTGACTCCGTATTTGCATGTGATGCTTATTATTTTGTTCCATGAAAGACAGAGTTTGTATTATTTGTTTTTTTTGTAGTAAAAATACTAAGGAGATGATAAGTAATCATACAATTAGTTTTCCATGTTACTCCAAGTTGAGAAGAGAAGTACATGTCATTCCTGATTATTTCGTTGATTATTTTTGTGAGGGTATGGTGTGGTAATAATTGTTCTAGGATGTTGCTATTCATATAAGAGGATAAGATTGGTTTTGTCTTGTAATATCTTTCAGATTCAGTAAAATTTCACAATGAAAAATACAATTTTGAATTTGGAGCAATCTTGAGCGAGACAAAAAAACAGAAAAAATGTGTGATCATGTAGTGATAATGTAGATTTGAAAAACTTGTGAAAAACATTTTTAAGGAAGACGTGCGTTGCACGTGCATACTAACTAGTGTAGATAAATGCTCAAAGCTCGTCTGGTTACTCTCTCCTTTACGCAATGCGAACCACAATTTCCGTTCACAATTATCGAGTGGATACGGTACTCACACACACAAAAAAAACGAGTGGATAATGTATGCTCGAATCCATATCTTTTGTTCTCCATTCATAACTATTTTGTTTTGAACCTAAGGATAAGGAGCAACGACAAACGATCATGGGACACTTTTATCATTCCTTTGTTCTAGGTTTGTGTGTTGGCCGTGCATCTTCGCCAGCTAACCGAGATAAGCTTTTGAGTTTTGATCACTTGGGCATGTTTGAGTTTGGTCACCCCGGGGCGCGGCAGGACTTTAAGTAAAAATCGATATCGCGCCACCTCGGAATGGACGCCCGAAATTTTGTACTACTACCCATTTTAACAAAAAGCAATGCGAGATCATAGAGTTGCCACGACCGCGCCTAGAGCAAGGAAGCGAGGCAAAGCAACAAACGCAGCACGCCTCCGCCTCCCTCGACCTTAGAGCAACTCTAGCAGATCCTGCATCCCGCCCCGACCCGGAAAATAACCGTCAAAATGCGGGTCAGGGCCGAAAAACCCGCCCGATCAGACCCCGCATCCCGCCCTAGCCCGCAAAAAATTTTAGGGGGCACGGCAAAATCTCGGCCCCAACCCGCGAATACGCGGGTTTCCCCATCACGCATTTTCCCCATCCCCTTCCGCTGTCGCCGCCCGCCTTTGCTTCCGCCCCTCCGCCGCCGGCGATTCCGCCAAATCTGCGGGTAGAAACGCGCCGCGGGGCTGCCCACCATCCTTCCGCGCCGTCACGCTGCACCGCCCTCCCGGATCCGGCGAGAAGAGCGCCCTCGTCGCTACCGCCGCCGGGCATTGACCACCGCCGAGCCCGCCCCTCGTCACCGCCCGGGATCACCCGCAACATCCTCCATCAGTTAGTGTGTATTTTGTGATCTTTGCGAGGGAGCGATGTAGTTCATTGACGCGCTGGTGTGCATGTAGATGGATTTGAGCCCGTGCGAGAAGTTCTTGCTCACCGATTCGTTGGATTCAGACTCGGATGTTGAGACCATGCTTGCCAACTTTCGGCAGCAGACATTAGTCATGGCACTTGCCGTGAAGGAGCACGAAGACGAGAACCGGAAGAGAAGGCGAGGATCGACCGTCGGGCGTCTTTGCATTCCTTGGAATCGTCATCTTGGGAACGAGATGTTGATGCAAGACTACTTCGCGGAGAATCCTACATACCCACCACACCTCTTCCGGAGAAGGTACCGAATGCACCGATCTCTTTTTGTGAAACTTGTTCAAGCTTGCAAGGCAAATTGCCGGTATTTTACTCAAAGAAGAAATGTTGCGGGCTTAAAGGGATTTAGTGCATATCAAAAAATCTCCGCAGCTATGCGGGTGATTGCATATGGCATTCTGGCTGACTATGCCGATGAGTACCTTCGCATTGGTGAGATACTGCAATTGAGACCGTGCATAGATTTGCAAAAGTGATCGTCTGTGTCTTTGGTCCTGAGTATCTTCGGGCACCCAACGAGGATGACACAAAGAAGTTGATGGCATCTAATGAGAGGAGAGGTTGGCCTGGCATGCTAGGTAGCATTGATTGTATGCATTGGATATGGAAAAATTGCCCGAAGGCATGGCAAGGAATGTATTGTGGCAAGTCTCGTGAAGCAACAATTGTGCTAGAGGCCGTAGCATCCGAGGATTTCTGGATTTGGCATTACTTCTTTGGTATGCCGGGCACTCTCAATGATATCAATATATTGCAACGGTCTCATTTGTTTGCTAGGCTTGCTAGTGGTGATGCTCCAACTTGCAACTACACTATCAATGGGCATGAATACACAAAAGGGTACTATCTTGCAGATGGTATATACCCTCCTCTTTGGTGCACATTTGTCAAGAGCATCAAAAAACCCAAAACTAAAAAATAGAGTGAATTTGCAAGGGTGCAAGAGGCAACACGAAAAGACATTGAAAGAGCATTCAGTGTTTTGCAATGTAGATTTGCCATTGTCCGTGGTCCTGCTCGTTTTTTGGGATAAAAAACATTAAAAAATATCATGACATGTTGTGTTATCCTTCACAATATGATTCTTGAAGATGAGAGAGGAATGAACTTGGAATTCTTCTACGACAATGTGGGTAGCCGTGTCAACCAGCTAGATACCCTAACCGCATTAGAGCTTTTCTTCAGACATACAAAGAGATTGAAAATGCAAACACACATTTTCAACTTTAGGAGGATCTCATTAAGCACCATTGGCAAAGGGCTGGACAGTGACTCCTTTTTGTATTCATTTGTATTTGTACTCATCACAAGTTTTGTATTGCATTGTTTAAGATTTGAATAATTATTTGTAATGTGAATGATTGTTGTATTGTGTTGAATTTGAATAATTATTTAGTTTGCTTCCGTTTGTTGTATTATGCTGGTTTTGATATATTTTGCGGGCTGATGAGATGCGGAGGGCAGCGGTGCAAGAGCAGACACCGCAAGCCGACCCGTATAAAAGCATATTCGGTGAATATACTTTTATACGGGTCCGTTTGGGGGGTCTACATCTGCGGCCGTCCTTGCCGGCCCGCAAAAGCCATTTTCTGCGAACTGCAAACGCGTTTTGCGGGCCGACGGGATGCGGGGGCTGCTAGAGTTGCTCTTATCTCTGCCGCGCCGCCCCCGAGCTCACAGGCTGTCTCCCATTCCGAAAAACTAAAAAAAGAAAACGCTCGGTCGCTCGCTCGCATATGCCACGTTGCAAAATATTCTACAAACATCACCTTTGTTAGAAAAATATATGCAGACGTTTTCTGCAACATGATTTTTGTTGAAATCTGCTACTTCACCTCTGTTGCAAAGGTTTCTGTAACACGACCTATGTTATAATTGTTTCCGCAACATCCCTCTTGTTGCAAGAGGTGACGCATGTGGATGGGTAGATAGAATGGCTCCACGCATGCATCAATCCAACAGCTAGTCAGGCATCCGCCGACCGATGCGTAACACGGCCGTTAGTTTAAAGCATACTCCCTCCATTTCTAAATATTTGTCTTTTTAGAGATTTTAAATGGACTACCACATAGATATATTTTAGAGTATAGATTCACTCATTTTGCTCTGTATGTAGTCACTTGTTGAAATCTCTAGAAAGTCAAATATATTTAGGACCGGAGGGAGTAATTGGTAAGATTTCTTGTTTCTTTTAAGATATGACGGATGTAGTATCTCATGCTTGGCAATTTGTAATATTTTATGTATGACATGTACGCATGTGGAAAACTTATGTTCAAACATACATCCAACTAACTGGTTCTGTCCTGTTAAGCCATTGCAAATTTTATTATTTAAGGCATTTTTTATCTGATTTTTTAAACACATTGTAAACTTATATGTTAGTTGACATCGTGTGCGACCCTGGCTGTGTCCTCACTAACTCGATATGTTGGGTTGGTAGGATTGCTGATGGATGCTATTTTCTTGTTTCCATTTTCTCTTTACTTCATCTGATCCATAGTTCTTGTCGCTGCTTTAATACAACTTTGTATGGATCGAAGGAAGTACCAATATTCTTAACCAGGTAATAGAAATAGGAGAAACACCTTCTCTTCTTCAGGCAGAGAAGAAGAGAACATTGATCTGGAACATGGGTGTTGCGTGTGTTTGAACTTTGAACTCGATCAAACGTGTAATAACTTGTGGTGCCATTGAATCAGTCTGACAAGGACGGACGGCACACGGCTGCGGTTGCGGCATGGAGAGGCTGAGCTAATCACCAGTCAATACCCGATAGCCGACCTCGCACGTCACGATAAGAGTTAGCCGATGTCGATACCTGACCTCACACATCGCGATAGAAAGAAGCAGCAGGCCATCCACTCGTAGATCAGGAAATCACGACTCTTGGCCGCATCCCCATTTCCGGGCCGATTTTTGCCCTCTCAGCTCTCCCCGTCGTGAAGCAGTCGAGCGCGACATCTCTGGACAGAACCAAGAGTGCAGCCAGAGAAATCCTGAGAACGCTGTGCGCCGAGCGAGACACAGGGACGCGGCCAGCCACCGGCGTCAAGATCGCCAAAGCCGAAAGCTCCACTCACCAAAGCCAAAAGCTCCACTGCCGGTCTGCAGCAGTGAGCAACACAAATAACACATTGTGACACGGGAGAAGCCAAGGAAATTCAAGGAAATCAATCGATTCTGCCGTAGATTCTGATTAGAATCGAGACGCAGAAAAACGTCCCCTGCGAGAGGGAAGGTAGGCGTCTACATTATTGAGCGCCACACCGGGCGACTCCAACGAACGATCGAACGTTTTACCCTACCGGACAAAAATATGGGTCAAAAACATAGCTCGGGGACACACACACTGGGAACAGAGCAATCTCGTCCACCACCAGTCGTCACCCCGTACCGCACCACACGTACTAGTTGTAGTGGTAGTTACTAATGCATCTTCCCGCGCTCGCAAAACTGCCTCCTCCGCCGGGAGGGAGGATGAATCATCCTCGCCGTCCTCGCTCTGGGGCGCAGGCGATCGGACCGACCGCGTCATCACTGTCGGGGACAGACGGAGGTTTCTCCCGTCCCCGACACGCTCGGCGGATGATCGGACCTTCCTGCCTCAGCCCACGGACTGGCCGGCGCGGCGACCCGCGTTATCAAATCCTGGGGCTGAGCCAGTCGACGATGTCGCCAAGCACCACCTCCTTCTCGGGCTCGATGAGCAGGTCGTGCAGCAGGCCGTCGTAGAGCCGGATGGCCTTGTCCGGGGTGGAGGCCTCCCGGTGCAGCCGGCGCGAGCCCTCCGGGTCGGTCACCATGTCGTCGGCGCCGTGCAGCACCAGCAGCGGCACCGTGACCCTGCGCAGGTGCTGCTGCAGGTAGGCCGTGAGCCGGAGGATCTCGTAGCCGGTGCGCACCCGGATGGAACCCGTGAACACCAGCGGGTCCGAGTACTTGACCCTCAGCGCCTCCGGGTCGCGCGACACCGCCGGCCCGTTCTTGCTCGACCCCGTGAACTGGTACCTCGGTGCTATCAGCGCGAAAACCGGGGCAAGCGCCTACAGCAAACATTCAAAATCAGTTATTATTTGATATGTTTCTGAAGATGTTGGTGTGCATTTCTTTCAACAAAAACTGTGGCATACCGCGACGACAGGATGCGCGGGTTGAACACGGACAGCCGGCGATGTGAGGATGATGCCATTGACAAGAGCGTCGACCTCCGGATCAAGCACAGCCTATAGCCAAAACGAGGAACACCATAAGATATACGAGTTGCATACACAATTCTGATGGAACAAGCAAGTCACAGGTGATGGTGGTACCTTGAGGATGATGCCTCCACCGGTGGAGTGCCCAAAGCAGAAGCATGGGACGCCAGGGTTCTCGGCTGAGATCTTCTTCAGATACATTTTCTGCATTGAGTAAAAAAAGCCTTTGAATAAGAATTTGTGCAGATGGTCTCAGATAACAGGAAGAACTAGTCAATTTCTTTGCTCATACCATGTCCTGGACAGCAAGATCAAGAGATTGGACGTATCCATGTAGACCATCACTTCCACCATGGCCTGTATCACAACAAAATCGCCAGGTTAGACAGAAGATACGTATCATCATGGATTTTTTTTTATACTCATGTACTCCCTCCGTTCCTAAATATTTGTCTTTCTAGACATTTCAAATGGACTACTACATACATCCGTATGTAGACATATTTTAGCGTGAAGATTCACTCATTTTGCTCCGTATGTAGTCACTTGTTGAAATGTTTAAAAAGACAAATATTTAGGAACAGAGGGAGTAGTATAGTTCATTTCATTATAAAAGATGTATCGCCAGGTTATGGAAGATGGTAACCATTGGCTGCACGTCAGCAGAAATTTTTATTGATCTTCAGAGTCAATAAAATCCGCATGATTAGTCTCAATTTTAAGTTGACAGCTTGATTGGCAAAGAACTATACTTAACTGTCGACGGCAAAAATTAGCCGTCCTTTTTAATTAAAATTATGCTTTGAACAGTGTACTACAAATCGTTCGAAGAACAGAAAAACAGAGTATGTAGCACTCATCCAATCCCTCAAGTGTTCAGATTCACGAGTAAATCGCCTTAATTCATTCAGTCAAGGGGAAACTTAGAAGAGAATTCAACATCATTGGTCTCTTTTATACGCAATTCATAAAATTAATTGCCTTCAATATTTTCCGTCAAGCAATGTTAAGCACTAATAACGTATACGTACTAAGCATCATGCAACCAAAATGAAATAAGAAGAGAGGAAAAAGGAAAGAGAAACTCACCAGTCCAGTCCATGCCGTAAACCTTGACATCCATGGCGTTCAATCGTTTCGCCAGGTGATCATACCTCCCACTGCCAAATCGATCCAAGGTACCCAACAATCAGCTACCGGCCACACGAGTTACTGTAATTTTTTAAGAAAAACAGAGGAGGAAGGGAACCGAATTCTCACCTGTGCTCGTTCAACCCGTGCATGACAAGAACAAGCGCCCTGCATCACCAAAAAAAGACAGAAATACAATCAGCACGGCAACAACAGAGGACACCCGGGCTGAACAAAGGACAAATTTTGCGTGGATTTGTTTTTTGAATGGATTCCTACCTGGGCTTGACGGCGGAGGAGGAGGAGGCGTGCGGCCACCAGGACTGCGTGAAGAGCGTCTCGCCGCGGGCGGTGGGGATGAGCTCGTAGTCGCGCCCGGCCTCCCTGGCGCGGCGCATGGCGGCCTCGCGCCGGGCCAGGGCCTGCCTCCGCGAGCAGACGGCGGGCACCCGCAGCACGACGGCGGCCTTGGCCTTCTTCCCGGAGGAGGCGGAGGCCGAGACGACGGCGTCCGCGGCGGCCGCGTCCCCCTGGCGCGCCGCCCGCCAGCGGAAGGGCAGGAGCAGGAGCAGGAGCAAGGGCTGGAGCACGGCGAGGATCCGGCGCAGCGCGAGCAGCGACAGCAGCGCGCTGATCCGCCCCGCTGCGTCCGCCGCCTGCATGCTCCCGGCCATCCCTCCCTCCCTCCGCCCCTCCTCCTCCTCCTCCTCGGCTCGCTCGCGCGGGCAGCAGACGCACAAGGCACGCGGGGGGCTCTGGCGCTCGCTCCAACAAAAGCGCTCGGGCTAGCAACGATCGCGCTAAAAATGGGCGAACCTCCCCGACCGACCGCAAGAATGGTTAAGGGAATCGAATCTATTCCGGAACAGAAAGCGTCGATCGCGCTAGCTATCAGCAGCTATGATATATCCTGCCGTCTTTCGGCTGGGCTGGATGCTTCCGGACCGGATGCTCGTGGCGCACTACGTGCGGTGCGGTGTCGCTGCTCTCTCTCGCTCGACGAGCTGGGGATGGATTGGATTGCCTGTCCCGAGTGTGCCGGCGCCGGAAGAGGAGGAGAAGAAGTCGAGTCTGGTTTGTGCTTGGAGAAGGAGGGAGCCGGGGCGTGTGCTTTATAGCCGCGGAGCCGGTGGCCGCCGCGGCGACGAGGGGGCGAAAAGCGCAGGACGCGTGGCGGCGCGGGAGCGGGCGCGGGGCGCCGGTACGCGAGACGGGTGGCGTGCGCCAGGGGAGAGATTCGTGGAGAGGGAATACGGCGTGGGGGCCCGGGTGTCAGCGGGGCGCCGGTCGCCGTCCCTTATCTTTTGGCGATCGGGATCGCGTGGCTCGCATCGGTCGGAGGGCATCGCGTCGTGGTGGTGGGGGAGGAACCCAACAAACGGACGGACGGACGGGCGGAGGAGTCTGGAAAATTCGGGAGAGCTGCGGCATATGCGAGCGAGCGGCCGAACGTTTTCCTTTTTTAGTTTTTTTGGAACGGGAAAAAGGACGGCCGGTGAACTCGGGGCGGCGCGGCGGATAAGGTCGAGGGAGGCGGATGCGGGCGGTGTTTCTTGCTTTGCTCCGCTTCCCTTGCTCTTGCCCTAGGCGTGGTCGTGGCGACTCTATGAACAGGCCTTGTTTTTTGTGTTGGATTGGTAAACAAATCCGGGCATCCGTTCCAAGATGGCGGAACATCAATTCTTGACTAGCCACAGTGCATAGTAAGTTAGTAACATATGCTGTACTCTTTATACACATATCCTTAGACTAGCCACAATGCATAGTCTAGGAGTAGTGACATACACATATCCCTAGTCTATGTTACTACGAGTGTGGTAGTGACATACAAAGCTTCATTTATTAGGTTATAGACTCATATTGTATTGGGACATGCGATGTTACAGTAACTAGCTAAGTTACTGTAACTATTATTTTCCTCATTAACTCATTATCACGTAAGCAATTTTACTGAGTTAGACTCGATGTTACTATTGAAGTTACTCCCACTGTGGCTAGCCTAAAGTCCTGCCGCACCCGGGGTGACGAAGCTCATACATGGCCAGGTGATCAAAAGCTTGTCTCAGTTAGCTGGCGACGGCCAACGCACAACCTATGCGGTGACTCTACCTCCCATGTCATCGTGCATCGGTGTAAGTATGTCTCTACCACTACTAGTATACACAGCGACTCCACTTGACATTGTTTTCTGTTTGAGCATATCCACTACTTTTTATGAGAGGTAAAAGCATCTCAGATACCCTAACTTGCACAATATGTAATATTTTAGTCTCAAACTTAATCAGGGGGTGCTTTTATCTCTTTTTCTGGAAGCGCTCAAACTTGTTATTCTCCTTTTCCACCACCTCTTGTACGAACATTACATTTTCGCTAAAAGATTAATGTCAAAGAAGACACGCTAGTTCAACAGAACCGAGATTGTTTTTTGTGTTTATCACACATCATATAGAAATCCAAACGACACACTTGGTATGGTCGTTCCCGGGAGGAAGATCCTGTCTCCAGATTCCAAACGGGGCGACTCAACCCATGTGGTGAATCCAAATTTATACCGCTGGTGAATTCCTTGGCCTCTTTCTCATCGACGGTATATCCACTCATGCTTCCTCAGTTTATGCCAAAGAAACCTCGATTTTAACTAACTAGGCTCGGTAATTTTAATAGCTATATGTAAGCACATGCACTGTCTCTGTCTCTCTCCAATCTCCGTTTCAATCAGGGAGGCAAACATCTCCAAAAGCAGAACTGTTAGAATCGCTCTCAACTGTTGCGGTAGCTCGCTGGCTGTTGCCGCCGACGGTGCTCCTGATTAATCCATTAATTAAAGATGTAAATGCCCTGCTTGGTGCTTACTAGCACTGGAAATCGTGACGATATTGTTAAAAAAAAATTTGCAGGTGTAAATTCTTTTTATTGCAAAGCAATAAAGTTACAATCTGCTGATACAAAATTTAGAATAAAATGTGGCCCTCGCTGTAACCAACAAGCGGCACTGCATAGCAGGAACGTGGACGAAAGAGAGGAACACGACTGGCCCTCCGTAGACCTCGTACCATGGATTCGCTGGTCCTACTAGTTTCTTTCACAGGAACCCATGGAACGGGAAACATTTTTTTTTTGAGAGCATGGAACGGAAAACATGAGGTACTCTGATCCGTGGGTCTGGCCCTCCAGAGCTGGCTGGATCAAGCACGGGGATGCACGGGCTCGGTTCGGAGTTTGGGCCCAGGCGCACTCGAATCGCTAGACGTGTCTGCCTGCCTAGGCCACAAGCGAGTTTACGTGGCCCTTGTCCAAAGCGCAAGATTCCAAATGTCGTTACACTGACGGTGGACTTTCAGCTTTCCTTTCGCTGCTTTATTAAAACTAGTAAGTCTGCACGTGCAACACACGTTTCGATCAAAGCATCCTATGAAATTCATGTGAGTATTGAATTCTGAATTTATATTGAGATTAATTAACTTCAATGTGGCGGAAGCTCTCCTGCGTGAAATGAAGCTTAATGTATACTACTCCTTGTTCACAAATATATTAGTATAAAGGGAGTTCTGTTTACAAAAAAACATGAAAAATAGTGATGAATCCATGTAATAGAAGTATATATGCCGACCATGTAGAGATTTGAATAATAAAAATGAATGATAAAAAAAGTGTCTTCATGAAGCAATACAATCTTGGCACATAGCGTTGGCCTTGTTTCACAGGAGTTGTGCGGGTCATCTTCCTGATTAGGAACATTTGGCTTCAGGCCTTCAACTCTTCACCCCAAATCATTTTCTTTAGTTTCGAACCGATGATAACTTCAGTTACAAGGATAGAATAAAGTGATGGCGGGACTAAAAAAATGTATCATGCAGTTAATGATTCATAGTATGCTCCATAAAGAGTATGCAAGTTAAATTGATTAATTAAACCAACATGATGCAAGGAAAAATCGTCCTGGAACTGAGCCTAATCTAAACAAACACTTGAGAAAGGAAAGTTTAAAATCGTGCATAAAGCTAGTCACCATGATGCGCACCTGTGCAGAATCTGAGATGAGCAGAAGCACAAGATCTCTGCCGAAAACCGTCTCCCGTATCTCTCCCAATGTCCCGTTCTCCTCAGTGAGCCGAGCTGCACGTGCTTCCTCAAAAGATTTAGAACCTTTCCCGAGACCGATCTGAAAGAGAAAAGAGCTTATTGAACATCTGACATGATAGTCCAAAGTACATACCAAATGGGACATAATACCAGTTGTCACATGTTTTCCATATTCCAAGTTGTACAATATGAAATGCTCAATTTAAGCAACAACAAGTAATAAATAGTGCCCAGTGCAAGTTATAAATGTAAAGAAAACAATAAACATTAGTTGTGGGTGTTCACTCAGAGCTGCAAGCAAAAGCTTTAGAGATTTTCACTCAACACATAGTGAAAACTCAATTCCATGTCTAAAGCTGGAGATACATGAGAATAACAAACCTTAAAGATGATGTCATACTTGGCTTCAACCAAAGAATCTCTCTGGTTCTGGGCCTGCGCTAGACCCTGAAAAAACACCCCAAAATATTCCATGAGCCAGCGCACAAACTTACAGACTCAAACCTAAGTAGCAAAATAGAACAAATATGTGTTGAATCCATCACTCAATTTGAACACACCGACTGATGTGTATATTCAGGTAGTGTCTCGAGTAGATAGACATGTAAATATCGAGAGTTAGGAAAGAAACAATGCAGCGAGGGGAGCAAACTGAACCTGGGAGCCCCAGCCGATGACTCCGATCTGCTTGACACCCTTGAACACTTTAGGGAGCTGTGGGAAGAGGTTCTGCCTGCCCCTCACGATG
This sequence comes from Triticum aestivum, assembly GCF_018294505.1. NCBI lineage: Eukaryota > Viridiplantae > Streptophyta > Magnoliopsida > Poales > Poaceae > Triticum > Triticum aestivum. The sequence continues at coordinate 42,985,784 of NC_057804.1, forward strand.
TACTGCAGGGAACAACACACAGAGAACAAATTGTCAAAATACCAAATCCCGGCGAGGGATAAGCAAAGCGATGGAGAGGCAGTGGTGGTGCATACCTCCTCGTGTCCAGCGAGTGTCAGATTTCGGGTTCCGGCAGACCCTTGAGGTTCGAACACTAGGGTGCACGCGGAGATCACACCCCAACCTACTCATGTCTCACCGCCTCCCTAGGATCTAAACTACACGGAGAACAACACAAAGGACACAAGATTTATACTGGTTCAGGCCACCATTGTGGTGTAATACCCTACTCCAGTGTGTGGTGTGGTGGATTGCCTCTGGGGCTGATGATGAACAATACAAAGGAAGAACAGCCTCGCGAGGGTCTGTTCTTATGATGGTGTTGCCCAAGGTTCTTCTCTCTGGTTGGTCTCCAGATCAGATGCCGATGGATCAGGTGCCTCTACCCTGGGGTGGCTAGTCCTATTTATAGGCGGAGGCCCTGGGCCTCTTCCCAAATATTGAGCGGGAAGGGCGCCAACAATTGGCCATTTTGAAGGGGAACATCTTGTACACTTATCCTGACTAAAGTTGGTCCTCGCCTGCCAAAGACCCTGACGATGACACTGGCTTGGGCTCCACGATGACCTCCGTTCTGCCGCCCTGCTGGTCTTGGTCTTGTTGCACCGAAATTGTTGCCTTTGCTTGATACCCTTGCCTGCGCTTGCCCCCTTTGCACCAAAGGGGAAAGGAGGACTCTGCGTAGGCCGGCGCCGACCTCGCCTTGGTCGTCATGGCTTGCGTCACGGGCACCTCGTGAGGTACCCCGCCTTGATCTCTCCGCCTCCTCGCGAGCCAGCCCGACGAGGCCGTGCCTGAGGAAGCCTCCTGTCGTCCTTCCCCGCGAGGGTCTTGAGCAAGTGTCGATGAAGATGGGCCATACTGGGCCACTCCTTGAGCCACGCCGCAGGCCGCAGGCAGGCAAGTCTGGGTACCCACGTTCTCAGAACGCCGACAGTAGCCCCCGGGCCCAAGGCGCACTCGGACTTGGCTTAGCAGAGAAGCGAAGAGGCAAGTGCGAAGCGCCGCGGACCCCAATAGCCTGCGGCCTTGGGCGCCGCGTGGCGGTTGATTGGACATGGGCGTCCCTGTTCCCCCACGCCTCATTTTCGCCCAGCTAGGCAGACCCGTGGGTGCACACAATCTCCCCTCTTCTCGTCGCTCGCGCGCCTCCTGCTCTTCCTTCTCTCGAGCTCCAGCCTCCGCCTCCAATCCAATCTCAAATCCTCCCCCTTCCCGTCGCCATGGCTCCGACGAAGAAGGGGAAGGGGCAAAAGTTGGTGCCTTCATCCGGCCCGTCGCCGTCGACGGCTCCTGCTGTTGATAAGTCGATCATACTCAACCTAGAAGGCTTGGACCAGGTCAGTTCCGCCATTGCCACCATCTTCAATGAGTGTGGGAGGACGACGGTCTGGCCCACGTCTCACTTCTCCATTGATAGGATAGCCACCGAGATTCAGTACTTCGCTGACGCCCTGTGGGCGGGATTGGTTCCTCCCTTTTCCGATTTCTTCAATACCGTTCTTTCCCACTACCAGATCCACATGATACATTTAGGTCCCGAATCCATTGCTCTTCTTGCTGTTTTCGCTTTTGTTTGCGAGGCGATGATGGGCATCCCTCCTTCAGTTGCTTTGCTGCACCATTTCTTCTTTTTGCGCCTCAATGACCCCTCCCAACGCTCGGGGTGCGTGAGCTTCTTTGCCGCGCCAGAGACAGAGGCCTCGGGAATCGACTTCAGACTCCCTCCTCCCGCGACTGGGTTCCAAGAGCGGTGGCTGTACATGGATGTTGGAGTACTCAGCCCCCTGCTCTCGGAGCCCACCTTGCCTGTCGTTCCCAATTCGGGCTGGGGCCAGGAGACACTCACGAGCCCCCGACTCGTCTTCGTCTGGCGTCGCTTCGCGTACTTGAGGGCGCTCGGTGTGACGGCGCCCAAGGTGGTGAAGGAGTTCCTCCTGCGCCGCATTGCCCCTCTCCAGCGCCATTCCCGCCGGATGTGGTCTTTCGGGGGGCGTGAAGACCGCATGAGGCTCCAAGAGGAAGATCTGACGCCTGAAGCGCTGAGAAAGGTTCTCATGATCCTAACTGGCAACCCTTCTCCCGGCAGCATCCGGCATGGTGGCGCCTTGCTGTACCTCTGCTCGAGCAGGGGTGACTTCGTGAAGCAGATGCCCAGCTTCGACGAATGGGGGCTGCGCCCCGCAGGCCTCAGGGGGCCTCGCGAGAACCTAGTCGTGGCGGTTGCCCTTCCGGTTGCCCACGACGGTCCCTCCTCGAGTGGTGGAGCTGGGAGGCAGGGGCCGCCGGGGGCTGAGGCGGCCGCTATCGGGACGACGATGCCAAGTGGGGCTCCTGAGGCGGTAGCTCCTGAGGTCCATCCTGCGGCGATAGAGGGGGCTGAGCCGCAGCCTGCAGTCCCAGTGGCAGAGGCCTCTGATGCCCCAGCCACCCTCCATGGTGTGGCGCCTGGAAGCGGGCGCCAGGGCGATGCCCCCGACGTTGATCTTATCGGCACTTCTTCCTCGTTGCAGGTTGACCCTTGCGCCGAGCTCCTGGGCCGCTTTTGAGTGGACTTCGAGGCTCTTCGAAAGAGGAGGGAGGCCTTGGGTGATGATTACCCTTGCCGCCTATTGAAGCGCAGGAAGTACTTCACCATCGATGAGTAAGCCTTTCCCTTTCTCCGTCCCTTACTTTCCCGCTGCTTCAACTGATTATCGCCCTGCAAGGGCCCTTCCTGCCGAGTTCGCAGAGATGGCTGAGGATCCATCCCTCCTGGCCCCGCCCTCTCCACCTTCCTGAAGCGCCTCGGGCTCCAGCACTGCCCTTGTGGTGAGGCCGGTCGAAGAGGCAGGCCATCCTGTGATGCGTCCCGATTCTGCGTATCCTACGACCATCCTTCGCGGGCCCTCCCAGGGCATAGCCTGCCAGCCCTGGGTTCTTCGACTGGTTGTGGACGGCGTCGGGCGGAGGCCGGCCCCACGGTCTTCCTTGGAGGGCGAACTGGTTCTGGACCAGGCTTCTGGCGAGGCGCGTCCGGTCATCGCGAGGGTGCCAGCCCCCAGCTCCCTGCCCGAAGGGGGCGTGCTGGTCCATGGCCCTCCCCGCGCGCCCGAGGCGGAAGGCGATGCGGAAGACATGCTCGAGCGCGCTCGGGAGCGCCGCACCCTCCGCCAAGGGTTCCTCCGGAGGACGGCAGACGCGGTGAGCCAGCTTGGTGTAGAGCCCGCCGATGAGGACGCACGTCTTGAGGCCGAGGGCCTGCGCCTAGCTGAGGAGAGGCGCAAGCTGCAGGTGGCCTTTGCTCTTACACGCCACCAGCATGACCTCGACAATGAGAAGGCTGAGGTGTTGTTGGCAGCCTCTCGGGAGGCCTGCTCCCGGGCCGTCTTGGAGGCTCAGGAGGCTGACCGTCGGCGCAAGGTCGCAGAAGAGCGGGCGTGGGAGCTCCGGGCCTGGAGTAGCTCCCTGGAGGAGCAGGTGGAGTTGCGTGAGGCGGCCCTTGCATCGATGGAGGGGGCTTCGGCTGACCGGGCGGAGCTCCAGAGACGCGAGGAGGCGCTGACGATGGAGGCCACCGAACGCACCCTGGACCTCGAGCGGTTGGAGACAAGGGAGCGCATGATGATGCGGGCGGAGGATGACGTTGCTGAAAGGGAAGCCCGAGCCGCAGAAGAGGTTGATCGCCGGGTGGCGGCGGCCCGCTTGAACCTTGAGCGCGAGTTCGAGGAGAGGCCGGAGTTGATCAAGGTTTGAAGCAGATGGGAGGACTGCCGCCCTGAAGGCCAAGCTGGATGAAGTGACGCGGCGCGGGGACACTGCGCAATCCGCTCTTGGCGCGGCACAGGCGGAACTGGCTTCCTCCCGTGCCGATGTGCTTCTTCTCTACCAAAGGGTGGACGCGGCCAAGGCTGTTGCGCGGCGGAATGAAGACGAGATACGCCAGCGGTAGACCTTGGAGCACGTGCACAGCCCCATGCTCCGTGAGCTCCGGGAAAGAGCCAACACGGCCTTGGGTATAATCTGTGAGGCAACCGTTGGGGAACCTCATGTGGTCAATTATGCTGGTAACCTTCAGTTCTTCACCGACGTGGTGACGCAGCTGGAGGCTCGGGCGGGCAGAGCCGACAGGTTGGTGGAGGAGAGGAGCCGTGCCCTACTGGGCATGCTTTTTCTCGCGCCTTCAGTCATCTCCAGAACATGGATCAGCATTTCGACTTTGACGCCGCCATCGCACCGGTACCCCTGGCGATCCGGGGCGATTTGGCGCGTTGGGTGGAAGACAACATGGACGCCCTTGTCAGGGCTTTCACCTCTGATGACGATGGCGTGGTCGTGGCCGCTGATGAGGGCGGAGTGGTGAACGGCCCAGGTGCTGTCGGCGGCGGCGCAGAAGGTGATGGCGAAGCCAGTGATGCCAGTGGCGACTCCGGAGGTGTCCCTAAGGATGCATTGGGGGGATTTATCCGATTGACCGTGTGCTGTTCCTGCTTTTATCCTGTGCAGAGAGAGTTTGGGCTTGGCCCAGAGGATTGTAAGAGCATTTTGGGAGGGGGAGCCCCTCATGTAAAAACTTGTAGTTAGCGTATTTGTAGACATGATATCATTCGTGTGCCTGCGTCAGTCGACCGGTCTCGTGGCGAGTCGACTGGCCTGTTACCTTTGACCCGTACGGGCCCCTAGCCTTCGGGGGGGCCTTGGTGTCATGAATGTCTCCTGAACGAGCCTGTTGAACCTACAAGGAGAACCTCCGGAGAGGGCGCGGCGACGGCAGCCTGGGCTGCGCGCATGCTGGGCCTAACCCGGCTCGCAAGGGGCTCACGAGGGGAGGCGGCTGAGGCCGGACGGATGCAAAGCGATGACCAGAACGCAAGAGATTGCTCGAACGAGACTGAACACCCCTTCCCCGAACACACGCAAGTCTCATGCTCAAATCCAACTTAAATCCAAACAGGGAAAAGCAACAACCAAGGGGAAAAGCAAGGAAAGCAGAAAAAGCCGCGTCCGACACCTAGTCTAGTCTTCGACGTCTGCTCACCAGCGCGGAGCTAAGTGCTGCCACTGGGCGTGGGCGGGAGCCCCCGAGGCCCGAGGGCGGCTCTCCGAAGACTCCGGGGCGTGTGCAGCCCCACTCATTATTACGTGAGAGTGTCACGGGGCGGCAAGCTTCACAGGCACTGGGCCTTCTTCACAGCTACCGGCCTTGCTTCATATCGCCAGACGAGGGCCCCGCCTTGCGCCACACTCTAGTGCCATCGATGGCGGCCGGAGACCGAGGACACCGCCGATGGGGTAGAGCGGTCGCCAGCGGTTCCCCCGACGACCACGGGTCCTCTGCTGGGGGTAGGCCCTGTGGCACCTCCCCGGCAGAGGGCCTACCTCCTGAGGACGCCTTGCTCCGAACGCCGCGGTGGTGATGCCGGATCCCGGCCCCTCTCCTGCAGCCCCGACGCCCTCCTCCTGAGGGGTAGGAAGCTGCTGGATTGGGGCAGCCATCCGCCGCGACGACCTGTACCTCCTGCGACCCACGGTTAGCGTATACTTGCTCCTGAGAAATTAGCGGTACCCGATAATCGCTGCCTCCAGCGCGGTCGACGGGGCTTTTCCGGGGCTCCTGAAAGAGCTCGGCTTTGGGTGTCCCTTCCTCCCAGCTTGGGCCGAGGAACAAGCTGTGATCTTCCTCCTGCGCGTGCCCTTGATCCATCATGTGGGACACGTACTCCTCCGGGGCCGCCGCCCCGAACGCTTCATTATAGTGCCCCGTGTGCCACGCAGCCCTGCTTGAGGCGCCCACCTGGGGGTGGTGGCGCGAAGGCCCGCTGGGACCGTGGGCTGTGGCGAGTCCTTCTTTGCTGGCCGGGGGCGGAGGCAGCACCGTTGGTGACCAGGCGCTGACGGCCAGGGTGGTGTTGGAGTGGCCCTGGAACCCGCTCGGGGCTGTGCGGCCGCGCGTGGGGCCTCCGTGCGATCCGCTTTGGGCCTGAGGGGGCAGCTAGGTGCAGAAGGGGTGAGGCCCCGAGGCGGCGGAGCCCAGAAGCTCTGCCACCCGCTCCAGTAGCACGTCGCGGCCGCCCTCTTGCAGCCTGCATTGCAGCAGCTCTCGCGCTACTACGAGCGCAACCCTTGAGTTCGCCTGCTCTCGCCACGAGTACGGTGCCGCGACCGCGGCGTGGCTCGAGGCCCTGGCTGCCAACCACACCTGCCGTGGCGTGAGAGCTGGTGCTGCTTGACCGCGTCGCCCGCGGCCCGCAGCGCCCTGCGGACCGCGGGCTGCCTGGGGCGCTGGGTTGAGATCGCCCTGGGCAGGCGGCTCTAAGCGGGCGGGCCATGCTGCCCAGGGATCAGGGTTGCCCGTCGGGTCGCCAGACATGTTGATGATGGTGCGACGGGCGGCGAAACACGAGGCGACGGAGGGCGGATTCCGGTGCATCCCTACCTGGCGCACCAAATGTTGGATTTTGGGTTCCGGCAGACCCTTGAGGTTCGAACACTGGGGTGCACACGGAGATCACACCCCCAGCCTACTCATGTCTCACCGCCTCCCTAGGATCTAAACTACACGAAGAACAACACAAAGGACACAAGATTTATACTGGTTCAGGCCATCATTGTGGTGTAATACCCTACTCCAGTGTGTGGTGTGGTGGATTGCCTCTGGGCTGATGATGAACAATACAAAGGAGGAACAGCCTCGCGAGGGTCTGTTCTTATGATGGTGTTGCCCAAGGTTCTTCTCTCTGGTTGTTCTCCAGATCAGATGCCGATGAATCAGGTGCCTCTACCATGGGGGTGGCTAGTCCTATTTATAGGCGGAAGCCCTGGGCCTCTTCCCAAATATTGAGCGGGAAGGGCGCCAACAATTGGCCATTTTGAAGGGGAACATCTTGTACACTTATCCTGACTAAAGTTGGTCCTCCCCTGCCAAAGACCCTGACGATGACACTGGCTTGGGCTCCACGATGACCTCCGTTCTGCCGCCCTGCTGGTCTTGGTCTTGTTGCACCGAAATGGTTGCCTTTGGTTGATACCCTTGCATGCGCTTGCCCCCTTTGCACCAAAGGGGAAACGAGGACTCTGCGCAGGCCGGCGCCCGCCTGGCCTTGGTCGTCATGGCTTGCGTCACGGGCACCTTGTGAGGTATCCCGCCTTGATCTCTCCGCCTCCTCGCGAGCCAGCCTGACGAGGCCGTGCCTGAGGAAGCCTCTTGTCGTCCTTCCCCGCGAGGCTTGGCCCCTCGCGAGGGTCTTGAGAAAGTGTCGATGAAGATGGGCCGTACTGGGCCACTCCTTGAGCCACGCCGCAGGCCGCAGGCAGGCAAGTCTGGCTTGGCCCCTCGTGAGGGTCTTGAGCAAGTGTCGATGAAGATGGGCCGTACTGGGCCACTCCTTGAGCCACGCCGCAGGCCGCAGGCAGGCAAGTCTGGGTACCCCCGTTCCCAGAACGCCAACGGCGAGGGCGTACATTAAAGACACGGTAAAAATGCAGACAACTCTGCTTGATCGAGAACATGGTACTTCGAACCGATTAATCATCGACTAAAGCGTTCCACAAGCTCCTGACCTTAATGGTTATAGATAAACATCATGAAAAAGATATTCAACAAAAATATATAAAACAATTATTGAGGGTTGAGAAGTTAAATCAGAATACATCTGCATTAAGGCATCTCTAATGATAACACACTTTATTACACAGATCTAGTATGCTTTTTTAATTTTGGATGATCTGCTTTAATCAAGATTTCCATGGTGAAAATAAGGACCACTCTCACATCCACACTTAAATATTGTAAATATAGTATTGCAATCTCAAACACATTATTGCAGCAGCAATTACGTTGACGTAGTTGTACTATTGCTAGAATTTGTAGTGCAGCAAGTCTGGTGTTTTTTTAGCACTGGCCAACCATTTTTTTATTAGAGATAGTAATTCACAATTGAAAGGTAATCTTAGAATATAGAGTCGATGTTTAGCAGTACCTTCTGTGGGCAGCCAATCCACGTAAACTGGATAAAAATGGGTTCATACTTCATTCTCCGACTTAAATCAAGGATAGGCTCCTACCGCTTTCCGGTAAAGACAAAATGCAATCCGATTAGTAGTAGACTCAAGGAAGCATCAATACATATAATTTGTTAGAATTTCTGTGTGATGGTGGTAATTTTGTTTCACGTCCCGACTAATACAAATACACCTGAAATACATAACACCCCACCAGAAATCTAAGCTACAAAAACATATGCTTTGTCGACTTTTGATACGTTTCAGACTTTGATTTAAGCCATTCATAAAGTACCCATTCATGTTCAAAATTGCATAAAAGTGACAAGTATTCGTGGATGCATGGACCTTCGTTTTGACAGTCTTGATGGTCTTGTGAATGCCTCAAATATGAGTGATGGCTGGAGGAAACGTGTTCACTGCAGCATGGGAGCTAAATCACTCTAGCAGATTAGTGCCAAACCTACCTCGTGTTTCCGTAGTCACAGGCTAGCAAGCAGAGCACAGTGATAGTCAGATAGTGGTAGGTGGGTAGAGAGACAAGATCAAATCGACCCACCCAAACCAAAAAAGTCAGCGAATCCATGACGGAAACGAAGGTGCACGTGCTGGAGCGATCCCGTGTGGCGTCGGCGACGGGGATGCCGTCTCCGGAACTCCCCATCACCTCTTCGACGACGACGCCTGTGTCTTCATGGACCCTGTCGAGCGCCTCTTCTTCTACTGACATGTCGACCCGACCGTCGCGTTCCCGCTGCCAGCTGCCTTCCTCACGCGCTCACCCACTTCTTTCCGCTCGCCGGCACCCTCAGCCCCGCCGCCCGCTGCTTCTCCTACTCCAGCGGCCACGATGCGCTCGACCTCGTCCTTGCAAGTCAACGGAGGACTTCAACCAGCATCAATATGAGATTACACCTCCTTCGCTGCATCCAGATGGTAGTAGCTTGAGTAGTACAATATTAAATTGAAATATGTATCAACTTCAAAATAAACAAGTCTGACAATCAACTTCATGATCCATTCAATTTTTCCGTAAATACACATCTATTGTTCTAACTTCTAAGAGTGTGGCCTCACCTCCCTGAGATCAAGATCCCAATCCTCTCCAATCTACCGTGACAGAGTCAACTCCGCCGACCTCCCACAGATAACACAGACATAATTGACTATTCGAGAATAGAACCTGAGGCGTACATAGATAAGTTGCCCATAGTGATGTCT